>NW_010393682.1:4972-20428 GCF_000710305.1 Buceros rhinoceros silvestris | reverse complement strand
GTGTTTTACCTCGGCCAAACCGGTGACACTGGACGTATCCCATGCACGCTTCATGGTGCCTTCTCAGCATCAGTGATGCAAACTGTGGGGAAGACAGAGGCTTGTCATAGGAGATGTTGGAAAAAGAGTAACATAATTCTAAAGATGTCAAAATTACGATCGAATTCATCATGAATTTCATGTTTCTCAGGTAATCTGTTATGAAACACAGGTTATTCCCAGACAGTCCCAAACTCGCCTGTTAGGAAAGCCAGGTTGTATCTCTTAGGGATAGTGACAAATCCATGGGGAAGCTGTGTGTACTCGCACGGATGTTTGAAAAGGGTAAGGAGAGGATTGTGTGTGAAGCAAACTGATCAAGGCTGGCATATACGAAGGCACAAGGGATTTGAAGAATAATGTAAAGACCAAGAACAGTAGTTTTCAAAACAAGGACAAAGCCCCAGGGTTTTTGTAGCTGAAATTCCTCAGTTACAATAAGCTGCAGCGTATTGTGGTCCAACCTATTTTTTTTTTTTTGCTGCATTCCTCCCTCCTTTAATCTGTTCAAAACACAGCTGTCACAAGCATCCGATCGCTTTTGCTGCTTCACACATTTCTTTGAACCACACTTCTGTTGTGTTGCCCAAGTGGGAAGTGAAGGAGAGAGTGAGAAAGAAGTGTTAAAACCAGGGTATCGAGTGGTGAAAGATGGAGCATTCAGGAATAGCACTTACAGCTATTTAATTAAAAAAGAAAACAAAAGCTTTAAGTCACTGAGCTGGCATCAAGGGTTATGGCTGGGCTGGTCATTAGACAAATGACAGATCCTCTCTGTAACACCTTTCCCTTCCCAAAGGAGAAGAGAAAGGGAATAAAGGAGAGAGACTCACACATTGGGAAAGAAAACTAAAACTGCTTTGATAAAACAATAACAATAACATGAAATATACACAGATATACACAATACCAATATTGAACCCAGCCCCCCTGAGAGCAATCGCATCGCCATCACCACTGACGCTGTGGGCAGGCACTGGGGAAGGTTCAGGCTGGGCTCAGTGGCAGACGGGAAATGGATACAGGAGCTGAATTTTGGAACTGGATTCAGGAATGCACAGATTGGGGTCACAGACAGAACAGAGTCCTCATCAGACACTGGCCATTGAAGAAGAGAAAGACCTTGGCCCTTGTGACCCCTCAGCTTTATACCCAATATGACGTCTATGGGATGGGACACCTTGCTGGTCAGTGTAGGGTCACCTGTCCTGCCCGCTCCTCCCCGCAGGTGCAGCCTCTGCCTTACTGCATCCCCACCGTGGCACAGGATTGAGCAGTGACCTTGGTCTGCACAGGAGCAAGTCTAAGCCAGAGCCTTTCTGCACACCAGTCCCTGGCAGTGACTGTGAACATCAAGCGTTATCACTGCTGGGAGCAGACACTGACTGCAAACATGTGCTGTTAACTTCAGAAAGTGCCGTTAGTTAGAAGAGACTGAGCTGGAAAGTAAAATCACTTAATGGAATTAATTCTGTTCTAATGCAAACCAGGACAACTGGGCAGTGTAATTATTTGCAGTGTCTTGGAATCACAGCTGGTTTTAGTTTCCTGTTTTTCCTATTATCTGCCACCGCTATTTTTAGCATTTTATTTCCGATCACAGTCGATGAGTGTGTTAGGGTGCGCACTGCTGTCCCGGAGCTTTGTTTCTGATTAGGCCGTTCAACCTGTGCTGTAAGCCAAATTCAATAAGTGAGAATGGAAAAAAGAAGACCAGACGATCAAAATGTCTTGGTGAAAAGTACAGTTACTGTCCACTTGGCACTTTGCTCATCCTTGTAACAACTTACGTAGCAGTCAATCTTACATTTAGTGTATATCCTGGTTTGAGCTGAAGCTTCCTTGTTTTGGGAAATGGACAAATAGAATTATTCCATGCAGTACAATAATTCCGCATTTAATTGGTTAAAGGAGTCAGGTGAACGTAACGTTACGTCGGGAGCCTTTAAAAGCAGCAGGCCGGGGGAGTGTCGCTCTCTTGGACTCTGGACGCTACACGGAGGGAGCCCTCCTGCCACGGATCTGCTGGCTCGACTAGGCCCGACTAGGCCTGAGACCAGGCCGAGACCAGGCCGAGACCAGGCCGAGACCTGAGGGTCTGCACCCCCAGATCGCTGAGGATCACAGACTGTGAACTATTCCTGCCGTGAGTCCCGTCTGAAATCAGGTGAGAATATTCAAACTCCCTGTCATTTCATGCTGAGAGTTCTCCTGCAGTTTCCTTGCTGCGCGGTGTTTCTCCCCCCCACCCCGTCTCGCCGCGAGGAGGATTCTACTTTCTCTGTCTGCAGCTGCAGCGTCTTCACTCCCACCTCGCTGCTGGGTGTCTGCCAAGAGCACTGACCTTGAACAAGACTGTTAAAAACTCTGGTTATCTGAATCCTCTTTTCTTAGTTTTTTTTCCTTTCTCGGTTTGTGCATATGTATAGCAGTGTATAGTTGTGTGGATTTATTGTTCATTAAAAGTTTGTTTCAGTTTCCCGAACGCAGACCGAGGTGTGAATTTCTTCTTTCCCCTTAAACTCCTTCTGTCTCTAGCGAGACAAAGGGAATCGTTAAGGAATTCGAGGAGTTGTTACCTCGGTCCCTCGACCCTTAACAGTGTAGTTGAGATCATCAGCGCTTTTTTGATTCTGTTGGAAGGTGATCAAACTGTTGTTAGCCTCTGTTTTTATTCTGACACTCTCATTTCCTAAAGCTGACTGATAATAATTAAAATTGTCAAATGCAGAGGTTATTTGCTCTATTGCAAATTGAGCAACTTTGCAGCTTTGTCACAGAATGAGAGACATAACTGCTGAAAATTAAGCAAAGTCACTTTTCACAGTACCCAACACCCACCATGTATCTATTTCAAACCTTCTGCCTTTCCTCCCATTGGGCACAAAAGGAAACCGAAAGAAGAGCCATGGAAAAGGTTTTATCTCTTAAAATGTTAGATTTCTAAATTTTCAGAGCACAGTACCCACTGACAGTTTGGTTGTAGCTACATGCCTGTAGTCATAACACTTCATCCACACTTCGCAGTTGCATATGAACATGCCTTATTATTTTAAGTCATGCTATTTTAATTGCCTTTAGAAGGCATAAAACTGCAAAGATCTTGGAAATTAAATATTAAAATAAGAGGTAGGAGCAGTTCATAATGGAATAAACGTGTGGAAAGCAGAGGCTGCAGGTTGCAGGAGAGAGAACCAAAAGGGAGTTCGCATTGTCTATATGCAAGTGTGTGTCCTTTAACTAAACATCGATGTCCTAAAAAAACCCCAAACCCAGTCCAAAAAGCAAACCAGCCAATTAACAAGCATGGCAGAAAGCTTTAGAGACAACAGGATTTTTTTGTTCTGAACTAAATATGTTATCAAGCCTCTCAAAAGCCTGCCTAATCATAACTTTCCTCACTCTTTTGTAACTCAGTCTTTTGTTTTGTGCCCTGTCTTGTTTTTCAGACCACAGGAATGGTCTGCAGCTTGCATGTGTTGGAGGACAGAACGGGATTTGACTTGGGTGGTGACTGGGCAAAATTTTTGGAAGCATTTGCCAGTAATAACTCTACTCATAGCTTGTTTGTTTTTCTAAAGAACACTAGGTGGGCACTTTTAAGGACCAATTTGAGAATACATGTAGCTAAAGGCACATAAATAAGTACTGACTATATGTTTTCCTATCTGAGGATAAATGGATTATTCCACAATCCACAGATTATTTTTTTTATTTAAAGTCTCTCTGTCTTTGATTCTCTTGTACATGAGCTAAAGGATTATTTGTCTGAAGGCATATTATTCCTCTCTCATTGCTGTAAGTACAACTGCCATTTGCATGAGATGTGCTGTATTTAGTAGTTCCTCTTTACCTCACCTTCGAGAAAATGTAGAATGTATTACAGCTTCAAGGACATATTTTGTGAATAAACACAGACCTTTCAGTGTGAAATGCTAAAGGCTATAATTTCTTTCATCCAGTTTTTCTCCTTAGGAGCTATAATTTAAAGCAAAATTTACATCCAAGTACTGTCAGGTTCCCTCCTTAGATTTATTTAACAAAATTTTCCATCACAATTTCTAAAAGAGGCATGCTACATATTTTTTTTTTCAAGTCATGAGTATATCTGATGCATTTCAGTATCAATATGTTAGCTTTTTTTTTTAATTTGTATTAAAGCCTTTACATTTCAAAGCAGCATTTTACAGCCTGTTAAAACCAAACAAATTACCTCACCCAATACTGTTATCATATGTTCTTTTACCAAAGGACATTTAATATCAAAGGTGAGGAGTGGCACATGCAGCTAAACTAAAGAATCCATAATAGAAAGGAAAAATAGAATAGTAGGAAATATTTGCTAAGCCCACATGTTTTTGAAACAGAATACCAACCATGACAGAGACCACCTGAAATAGCGGTGATAAATTCTAGAGAGAAATCCTGGGTAAAGCTGGTCGTTAGAAACTTTAAGGTCAGTAAAACTGTAAGGACATTCATTCCTTGGAGAGCATTCCAGGCTGACAAAATAAGCAATTTCACCACTGAAAACCTTTGGTTTTTTTTTTAGCAGGCTGTAGAACGAAGTGAAACATTTCGCCACCTCGTGTTTTGGGGCTGAAACCTGTGATTTCAATGGCTTTATGGCTTTAGGGAGTCTCCCACTCTGGAAGGGCAAACAACTTTGGAAGAAGTGGAAAAGAGATAAAATCTGCATAAATAAACAAATGATGGTGAAAACAGGTGAGAAAATAAAAAATGAACCATGAAGCATTACCTGCACCCAACAGTACAACTTGCTTCACTTTAGAAGCTATGTCTGAAGGAAAACAACAGCAATTAGTTCGATGGAAAAAGTAGGGAAATAAAATTTAACGGCTATTTAATGGTAATGCTTTAAAAAGTCTTATGACAAATGTTATGTTTTTCTAGTGCTTACAGGATGTTCTGCATCACTGTCCTTTGTTTCGTCACTCAAGTACTGAATTCTACAGAGTTTGAGGGAGAATTATGTTTTCTTTGTGCATTCTGTGCCAGATAAAAGCAGATGCTTTTATATCCCCCAGACTGTATTTATCTTAGTAGTCAAATGTAGTTTGCTGGTGACCAGATGTACTGATCTACATCTTCAAAGAATACTTTTGGATGAATGCATGATGGAAATAAAGTAATCTAGCTCCTCAGTGGATTGCATGAAAATCTATTGGGACAAGTTACTGTGAACAATGGTCACAGAAGCAGACAAGGCTCTTAATTTTGCATGTTCTGAAGTGGCTTAGTGTTTCTGGTACAACTTTGTTTTGGGCTCAGCCTCGGTAATACGCGTAGGTCTCTGCATTTGCTTAAAAAGCCCCATGCTATATTACTGAAACAACAGATGAAAGTCTCATTGATAATAGCTTGATTCAACCTTGCTGAAAATGTTAAGTCCAGTGACAATAAAGGCTTAACTGTTCTACATGCTGGCCAACTGGCTTTTGCATTTTATAGCAAACAATTGCAAGCCTTTAGCATTTCAGTACACATAAAACAGAACAACTTGAGAGCGCAGGATCTGAATACCCACACTGAGGAGTGGCAGAAATACACGTTGCTGTAATCAATATCGGTAACCTTGTCTTTGGAAAACTACATGGTTTATACACTTCAGATTTTCTTTCACACATTGTGATGAAACTGGAGAGATTGCTTCAAATTTTCTTAAACTCCAGCGACTCCTAGAATTTAGGCTTGCTCACTTTGCACTGACCTGGCAGAGTAAGGAAGTGTGAGACTCTCCACAGCTCCTATAATCCACCTGGCGCTGGAATCAGGAATGATTTCCAGCTGCTGCCTGCAGTGCCCAGTTAGGTGCAGTCTCCATTAATGCACCAGGAGCCAGTCAGGTTTGCTTGCCATAGCTGTGTCTTTCCTATGAGTGTTTCGACACATCATACGTAACGCTGCTGTCTCCTTTGAGAGCACGTGTAGAATCAGTCTTGAGGAGAAAAGACAGCGCAGAAAGAACCGTGCCTCGACTGTACCACCCAAGGAGACCTTCCGCTGTGCTCTTTGCAACCGGTCTTGCCTATCCCGCATTGGCCTTTTCAGCCATCAGCGTGCTTGCAGTAAGCGTGAGTAAAGCCCTTCCCAAATCTTCATCCACGAAGCCAAGCCATGAATGAGTGAGTTTCTTAGGTACCAAAGACATTGGTAAGTGAGCAAAGGATTTTTAGTAAATTGTGATGTAAACAGTATAGGTCTGCTTATTTGCACTTGTATTCATCTTGATAATTTTTAGTATTTAAAAGTAGGGGTTTAGTTTTGGGCGGGTTTTTTGCATTTAGTTGCTTGATTATATTGGTTATTATATGGTACTTCTATTTTTATTTTCCAAAAGTTGCTTTATCCAATATGAACTGATTATTATTATTATAAAAAATATTTTTCACTCAGCCTCAGGTGTTCATGACTTCAGTTTTAACACTTGAAGATACTTATGACACTGTTGTAATTTTAGCTGTCAGATATCCCCTCCTTCTCCTCCTCTCTGCTTTAAAACTTTTCTTATTTCTCCAATCCATTTCTCCAACCCTTCTTCCCTCAGACCACCAACACATGAACATCTGTGTTCAGGTCACTTTTATTAAACTCTTACTTTTCCTACAGGACTTCTTCTTCCCTCTTGTTCCTGTTAATACCTTTCTTTTATTTGCTTTATTCACCATGATTTATCTAACATACAGTTTAGGAATACTTCAACTGAGAACAACAAAACTTCATCACATTAGGGAATTCTCCCTTAGCAGACTATAACCATGCACATCATTTCAACTACAGTCAAAACCTGCAGGACTCTTTTCACTTGTGCTTAGACCCTTCCTGGGAAGTTTAAAATTAATCCTTGGAGATCCACCTGCCAAAATTAAAATTTTGCCTCTTGTACTGTGGTGTTACTGATGGCAGCAGTGGGTTATCATGTTCAATATGAAACAACAACAGAAGGGTCTCATCACAGCCGTTGGCAGATAATGACAGGGCTTTTTGAATGAAAGATCACCATAGCTTTTAATACAGGAGAAGCAATGTGTTTCCATAATCTTCCCCTCGGAAACTGCTGAGCTATAGTCTATGTATCTTGTTCTGGTATTCACTTACAAAATCTACTGACTTCATTATTTCTTGGCATCGCTTACGGAGTGAGGCCCTGTGGCTTTGGCTGCCTATTATTTCCACAGTGCCTGATACCAACCCCCTGGAAGTCAGAGCGCTGTGCTCGTAGTACTCCTGGTCTTTTCAGACTAGCAGTTCTGAAGTTATTTTAACAAGCTTTGTGATACAAGGATAACATTATACCAGCAAGTAGCTTGCATGGTGTCCTTTAAAATAGTTTTTGAACGAGCAGTAACAATCTCTTTTTGGAACGTGTGGCCTTTTTTCACCTCCGATTTATATGAATTCTCTGCTGTATAATCAGGGAACTACTTTTGGGTCTGTTGGAGTGGGGATTTTTGGCTTGTTTTCTTTGGTTTTGCTTTGGGAAGACCAAGAGAGCTCCTGTTACTAGCTTGTGTTGCATTTCTGATTGAAAGCTTTCCATTATGTGAGAGAAAAAAGTATTTCAGATGCCTGGGCTAGATTCATCTAATCTCCTAGGAAAAATCACTCCATAGCTGTTTCCCGAAGAGAAAGAATGCTTTACTGAGGCTGGGATCACATGCTCTGTACTGCCAGTGTCCTAATCCAAGGCAAACTGAAATGTTTCATAGCATCCATGAAAGACATCATAGTGCTTGGGGCAATGGGGCATCCAGCCAATACCTCTAGAATCCCTTTTTCTACAGCAATCTCTTTGTGTTTGAATAACAGCATTTCCACTTATAGAGGGATATAGAAACATTTTCAGAGATGTCCTTGTTGGTCACTTTATTTTTGAAAAACGAGCTGCAGACAAACAGTAAGTCCACCAACAGTGTACCCTTAAATGTGACCTATTCGCAGCGTTCAGGTCATATCCCGAACAGCTCAGCTGCTTTGTCACATCAAGTGATTGGAAGGCATTTTGACATAATTTAGCCTCTGACCTTAAATTTAACTCTCAATAAGCAGAAAACAAAACATACTGCACAAAACACTGAGAAAATAGAAACTGCAACTGTGTCATTCCAAAATGAATCCCTATCACTACGGATGAGACATTTCTCTGCTTTCACACAATAGATGCTTTTATTTATTACCATCAAGACTGGAGCCAAACTGAACAATCTCTCTTTGTATACAGATACTTCTTTTAATTTGTTAGTGTGTTGATCCTTCTAAAATTGCTAATTAGCTGAGCTGTTATTAATGTGACTCAAATAACTGGAAAATCTCATAGTCTTATGATCACAGGGCTTTTCAACTGACTGGTCCACAAGTACCACTCATTCACCTTGTAAATAAAGTGGTCTTTAGCCCAGAAAGAAAAAAATAGAGTTATACATACTGTTCAAATTCACAATGAAAGGAATATTCTCAGTATAGCATTTTAATCACTTCCCATACTTGCTGAGTAAATGCTCCATTAGTTTCTTTAGCAAAAAAATACACTCATTGCAAAATTAATAGATAATTCTCAAGTAGAAGAGACCTTTTTTAATTTCCAAGTTTCTCGGGACTTGAAGCATCTTACTTGCAATGGAGGTCCTACTGTGGAGCATACATCCGTGTCTGTGTTTTGTGTGTTCTCTTACACAAGTAAGTACTTCAGTTACCTGGTGTCATCAGCATACCTCTGCTTTCAGTGTTAAACCTGGGTTCACCTTAGGTACTGTCTGTAGTAATTTACAAATATATAGTAACATACTTTTCTCCAATTACATACTTTTCTCAAATTACTAGTCCTCTGTCAAATCTCTCTTTTCTTTTTGGAGGTTTACACTACAAAACTACTAACTTTCCTTTTCCTTTTCTTTTGCTCTCTCTCCACTGGAGAAAGAAACCAAACCATTGACCCTACTTCAGCTGCTAACTGGGCAGCTGGGGATCAGGGAGTTGTGAGAAGACTTTCTTGCCTGTAAGTCAGTTTGTTTTATACAAGTCAGCCGTGTTCAGCAGAAATTACAAGTCTGCAGTTTGTAGTAATTGGTGTTTGGTAAACACTTTTTTTACCTTGAATCCAGACCTTCTTTTGATAGAAACAGTTGAAAACTAGTTATTTTCTAGAAACACCATCTGCTGAGAAGAACTATCAAATTGGAGCAGAGGGCAATGGGAAAAATATGAAATGCAAGTGAAGTTTAGTGGTAAATTATAGCTTCATAACAAAACAAACTACTGCTAGGATGTAATTAATCTGTTTAATTCAATCAGATGACAAGTGTACATGAAACAGCATATGTTCTTAAGGCGATAAAAGTCACTGTGGCTAGGCAGATATTGCCAAACGATATTGCCAAAACTGCATTTATTTGTGTAAAGATGAGGATGTTATAAAATCCGTGTCAATATCAGATTGCTGGTCCAAGCGACTACATTTTTATAAGAATTCCCAGTCTTATCAGCCTTATCGGCCTCTGAGTCTTACCTTTTCTTATGCTTGCAAATATGCTTACTTTTTATTATGTTTGTCCTTACTGAAGTTACTTCACTATTACTTTAGTGATTCTCAGTTTTAATGCTTTGTCAAATAACTGCAAGGAAAAAAAGAAAAGAAGCACATGTACACGGCATCTCCTGTCACTGTAAAAAAAAAAATGGGATATCTAGATAGGCAGGTGGAAAGTGGTGTGTATTCACTCTGCTCATAGTCCATGGCGGCCAGATTTTAATTCCGCCGTGGTCTGAAAGGACAGCAGTATAAACGAGATGCTGTGTCTAAGGACTGCTCTCCAGAAGACACCATTACCAGAAGCACAACAGGCCTTTATTGAAAAAGTTACACACAGCCAGCTAGGAATGAAATAACGATGAACTCTCTGCACCCATCAACAAACCCTAATCATAAGTTATATTCTAAACAAGAACTATAATCTAACTGGTGGGTGCACTGGTGAACAATCTGCTCATGGTCGGAAAGAGAAATGAGGTATTAACTGTGCAAATGGGAATGCCTAAATCTGCTGTTGGTACAAGTGAGACTGCTATTCATACCAACAGGTTCATCAAAATGAAGGTAGTAAAAGGTGTAACTCTTAAGTCTCTTCTGCAGGTATTACCAATAATTCATTTTAGAACAAAAAATGATGGATTTTGAGCTCGGGGCCTGATATAAAAAGGCCTAAACCATAGGCTTTGAATCAGAATTGACTTAGTGGGTGAACCCCCCTAACTTGCATATCTAAAGTCAAATGCCTCTGCATATCTAAAGCCAGATATCTCGCATATCTAAAGCCGCATATCTCGCATACCTAAAGCCAAATGTCTTGCACATCTAAAGCCAGGAAAACAGTAAGTCCTCAGTGTAGCACCTAACCTGAAGGATATCAGCTAGAGATCTGCAGCAGGCATGAAAGCTCACTTTGACAATATGGATAAGAAGAAAAGAAGATCATAATTTAAGGAACTGCAACAGATCAAATGGAGTTCAGAAGTACAGAGTGCATGGGATGTGTGAAAGTTGTGTCCGTGGCCAGATCACGGGCTTATTGTGTGGTTGGCTGATTGTGTGACTGGTTGATACAAACCCTGGACACAGGGTACCATGAGAATGCTGAAGTATGTGAATCTCCTGTTTGTCTGCATACTCCGGGCTCCTTATCTGTAGCTATAAAAGACGCTTGTAGAAAATGAAGTTCACTTAGCTGCTTCAAGCTGAGTCGTCTTTCAGTCTGTCACACCTCAGACTTCTCTCAGATTCTGGCCAGACCTGAGACACGTGCAGGTAGTCACATAGTCCTGTTTGATAAAGAATATAAAAGCAGAACCCCTTCCACAGTGAAGTTGGAGACCCCACCTATGAGTGGATGCTCTGCGTAGGAATTCCCAGTTGCCGGGCGGGTTCTGCAAATCCTCCGCTGTGACCGGATGTGGGTGATGGTAATGTACTAAAGGCAGTTGGTGATGTATCTTTCCTAATCACTGTAGCTGACTTTCTGTTGTAATGATTAGGTGCATTATCTTGCTTACTCTTTTTACCCTGCTTACTCTTTTTGCTGCTTTGAGCTAAAGTACAATACCTCTATTTTTTGTTTTTAAATTGGTGTCTTTGTCCTCCTGTTGACCCCCCATCATTTAGCAAAACAGGCCCATATTCCACTGCAGGCCACTTTTTAATGGTATTTGCTGTAGGTTTCCATTGCAAATCTCAGAACTTTAGTGTTTCTTTCATCAGGCACCACGTTATGACATGACTGTTTGAACAGACGCTACTTACAAAAAAGCAAAAACCTTCATCTGTTATTTGGTAAAAACAGAGAGAATTCATTATTGTGGCTCAGCTACCTAAGAGAGAGCAACACAGTAGTCTTATTACAGACATGCTTTTCAATGAACAAGGAGAAGTTCTTCTGTGTATGAATTGCTTTACTGTGTGTCAATCGAGAAAGACGTCATACATAAACAGCTTTTAACTAAATTTTGTCATGTTTCCTGACCTGAACTAACTAGATCATATGTCACAGTTTAAAGATATATATGATCATAAATAAATGTTACATATTAAAAAGTTTATTACATCGGAGGAAGCATTAGGATTTCAATTTTATTTCTATAAATACTAAACTACAAGACAGTTCAACTTGTGGATGTTCAGCATTAAGAACATAACTTTGAAATACTAAAAAGCAAAAATACTGATATTTTCTCTGGTATTTGTTGGACTTTCCATTACTGTAAGAAGCTGATATGATTGCTGAATTCTGGAAGTACTTTTGAAAATAAGATTTTGGAATTTTAATACAGCATTTTTTTTAAGCTTGTTTGCTAAGTGGACCTATTTCAGATTACAAATGAACTCAGCTGACACTTCATTCTTGAGCAGGAAAGCTGCTACTTGAGTAATTAATTAATATGATTACACAATCAGAAAACATTACATGAAAAAAACATGACCAGAAAATCCAGTAGGAATTCTTATAAAAAAAGCTCTTTCGAGTTTTCTGGAGGCCACATCTTTTGCCCATAGACTGGCCAATGAATTGGCTACATGTAAATTTTTTTTTTCCCAAACCTTCAGAAAACGGTTTTGGCCATTCTGCATTCTTAAAGATGGTGAAATAAAATCATGACTTCTACCTGTCTGGATTGTCAGTGGATTCCTTGGGCCAGCAGAGGTCCTTCTGAAGCCTGTGGTAGTCTTGTCCAGCACAGGCTACATCGGGACACCACTGAGGGCTGCCTAGGGTCACCTCCTAAACAGTGACCAAGTCCATAGATGTTTAAAGCAGGAGTCTGCCTTTAGCAAAGTTTTTTTGATGCATTTCCATGGCAATATAGATTTTTAAAATTCATGCTTTAACTTTATAGAGCTTGGGGAAGCACAAGATGTTTCAAGAGATGAGATTTGTTTCTTTGGAAGTTTCAGAAATGTACAGCATGAAATTTGTTCGGTATTAAGAAGGGAGGAGATTTAGGATTGAGTTTTCAGAGGCACCTAAAGGACTTTTCTTTTGCTCTGAGACCCTGTATTTGCTTGGACACGTCTCAGGACACTGCATGTAGACAATGGTTTTGTATGTGCTTATTTGTGGCATTGTGTAGTTTTAAGAGGTATGTGTAACTGGCCTAAGGACATTTCACATAATACACCATTCAAAAACAGTCTTATTGAAGCAATTTTAAAATTACCTAATTCACATATGAGAAAACAGGTCACAAATCAAGAAATAGCAGTGTTATTTTAGGAAATTAGACATTTTTCTGTAACATGCCATTATCTTTAGCACTTGTTGAGCCTCTTGAGAAAAAGCTGAGAGGATTATATTAACCCACTGGTGTAGTTAGCTCAGTATTCTTTGGGGATGTGTGAGACTTGCTAATAAGCACAGGAGGAATGACTTTACAGACAGCAGGCCCTCTCTTGATGATTATCCATGCCCCAGAGGAATAAAAGTCAGGCTCAGTAGCCATGGAGGCTATTAAGGCTTCATAAGGTGAGACTGGGATTAATGTTCATAGTTTTATATCAACAAAAATACTTGAAAAATATCACATCCACAAAGTTTACATTTTGGTCGACTCTCAGTATATAGTTTTAGAGTGAGGTAAGTACTGCATTTGCTTATAAGTAGTGTGAAAATTGGTGACGTGAAAAGAAAGGATTTAGACTCCTGACATCTGTATGTTGCATTCTGTATTTTTTAAATACATCTTTTTAACAGGAGAAATTAAAAAAAGTAAATGGAATGCTAGAGAATTAGCAAGCAGGGTGTGGTAGAGTGTATAACATTTTTGAAATATAAATGAGAAATGAAAATGAGGTCCTGGCAGTTCAAAGCAATATGTGAGAAGGAACAAGATCAAAGACAGGGGTTACTGTACCTGAAACAGAAAAGAAACCCCTACAGGGCAGTTGAGGGGAATTATTTTATGGAGGAAAACTAATGCAGAAAATCTTGTGATCATACAGTGTTCTCGCTGATGACGCCCTCTCTTTGCTGCTGCTCGGTGTTGGGGAGCATAGGACTGGTGTCTCACATATCCGGAGGAAGAGTAAAAAATAGCCTTTCAAGTACAATAGGTAATGCACATCTCAAAGGCATCTCCGTGTCTTTATGGAGTGGAACACTGAATCAGGCTTTCTTGATCCTTTTGACTAATCCTCTTGTTATAACGCTGACAATGCTGTGAAATTTCTTTGTATATATTTCTTGTACTCAATTTTCTATTGAGTACAACTGCATCTGGATAGAAGATTATGCTCAGTACAGATATGTACTTATGCTGGAATTCAGATGTCTGCTTGTTATGACTGTCCTTTAAAGGCTGAAGAGTAAATGATTGTATGACTAAAACTGATGGATCCAAGCTGGATGCCTGAAAATGTGTGTGAAGATGACCCCATGCACCTCTTTAAATAGGCATCTTAATCAAGCAGAGAGATACTTGAGAAACAGGTCTCTGTTACTTATTAAAAGCAATACAGTGGTCATACAGAGGTGATAGTGTTTGGTTTACCTTTAGCAGATCAGGCATTCAATAAAGTAAACTAATCCAAGTAAGTGAAACTGTTATCAGGTCCAGAAGAAATTGACATTTATAATATCTGCTGAAGCTTGAGATTAAATTTTAACATTTTATAACAGAAATTATGTGAAAATAGTGGATAAAAACCAGCTTTCTTAAATTACTGTTTCTGATGCATAATTAGTAAAGCTATTGTTTCTGTTTCTTTTTGTTGTATAGTCTTGGATGGAGGTTACAATGCTGCCACAAGAATCATCTTCCTCTCTCTCTGATCAAGCCACGTGTCATGTCCCTCCATCTCCTTCACCACGTCCTTTCAATCTACATCATGTTTCTAAGAGTCACTAGAATTTTGTCTTTATTGAATCTAGCGAAAATATTTGCATGTCTTTTACTTCCTCCCTTTTCCCTTCCCCCAGTGTGTACTTATTCAAACACATCCTGACAGGCTGCCTCTCTTGGCAGCCTTATTTTGCTTATGGCCTTTTTCACTCTACTCTTGTGTTCTACTCTGTGTTTGTTTGGCAAATGTTCTCCTCTTGTTACAGCTGAGTTTTCTGTTTCTCCTCAGAAAGTTACTCCTGACAGATGTTAGCCTTTAAAAGAAGTAAAAAGATACCTGGAAGCAAAAGTACACAACTGTGCACTCTCTCTGTTTAAGAATGTCCTGGGTCCAACATGGTGGAACCTGATGTTCTTTCGTTGTCTGGCTTTCTTCTTCCCAGAATGCTGCAGTTTTTTCCTGCACTTCCAGGAAGGAGGGCACGCCTCTTTGAATGAACTCATAAAAGGGGGCATGTTGAGAGACTCAACGAGATCTTGTTTTCCTATCTACTGTCCTCTCTATCTTGTCCGTGCTGCGGCTTTCTCAAATATGCCACGCAGGACTCTTGAATCTTACGCCCCGGGACTGGAAACCTTTATCAAGGAGAGAAAGCCACGTCCGTGACCTGCTACTTCCCTGAAGCAGTAAAAGACTCCTTCTGCAAAATGGGTAGAACCTTTTTTTCCGTTTCTGCCGATTCCCGGCGGGAGTGGTGTGTGAACTGTTTTGCCATGACCAGGGATCGACCCGGCTACCTGCCCTTATTTCTGCACAGAGGAGCAGGCATCGACGCAGCAGGGAATTTGCAGATATTCCCTTGGGACACGGCTGGCCCACGGCACAGATGTGTGTGTGTGTGTGTGTGAGTCTGGGAAGAGCTATCCTTGGCAAAGAAGAGTTCTTTTTAGCCGCTCTGGAGGAAAAAAGGACTATGTTTTATTTGCATGAAAGTTTTGCTTCAGGAGAAAGTTCTTAGATTGAGAACTTTTTGTCAGGTGAACGGACTGGAGATTCTTCCTTTTCCCCCC
>NW_010393682.1:0-4847 GCF_000710305.1 Buceros rhinoceros silvestris | reverse complement strand
AGGTGAGCGGACTGGAAATTTCCCCTCCCCCCCACCCCCCCACCCCACTGGTGTGGTGAACCATTGTGGAGCGGGGTGGGGTGTTTGTAAGCGGGGATGGTTTCGATCGGGAGATTTTATGTGTAACTGTATACGTTTATCTATTTGCTTAATAATTTCTCCCTTTATCTCTTTCTCTCCCTTTTCCAGTCCTGTTTAACTTTGAAAATGATTTTATTTTGGGGGTGTTTTATTATTAAACCTTTTCTGTTTCTATCCCTTATATATATAGTCTGTGTGTTATCATTTCCTTTGCCTGACTAAAGCCTTAACGTGCTGATAAGCCGTTAATAAGCACCAAAAGCTTCCCTTTGGTGTAGGTTTTGCTGGTTTGCTTTCCAGCCAACACTCTGTGTTGTCGCATTTTCTTTCAGTGGCAACAGCCCCCCTTTTCAACCTGTGACAAAGAATGGTATTTGGTTTAATTCAGCATTTTAATAAGTTTCCCACATATAATATTGATTTAATTAATGAGTTTACATGACATTTAGATGTAATTGGTGGAACATATCTCTCTGTTCTCACCTTACTCTGGTTCTGAGTTTAATTTTTTAATTCAGGTGTTTGTATTGGTCTTCAGAAACCACAAGTTCCCCCACCCCTGCCCCTTCACTGCTCACGCACCCTTTCTGCCTGAATTACAGTTCTGTGGGTGGAGTGATGTTTGCAGTGCTCTCTGCTTCTCTCTCTGAGCCATCAGTTTAAAAAAAAAAATGTTACCTGGTTTATTTTAGCTATATGCATCACTTACGGAAAGGCAAAAAAAAAATCTACTGATTGGCTGTATCACATGAAGAATAATGGTGGTGGTGCTGTTGTTATGACAGCCCAAAGATATAATGAAGACAGATTTTGTTGGTGGAAGCAATATCTTTTATTACACCAGCTTGTATCACTGGCAAAATTAGACAAATTTTGGGCATGTGAGTCTTTCTTTGGGTCTGAAATAGAAGCAGCAGACTTCAAAGGAAAGTACAAGTTGAGAGCGTTGTCTTATAATTATTACATCAGATAGTCTCAGACTATCTCAAAGAGAAAGTAGCTGATGCTTTTGAAGAAAAGAGGATGTTGGAGGAAGGAACAGAGAGGAAGAGGAGTCTGAGGAAGAGAGATATCAAGGTGGTGGTGCAAGACTCCAATCTCACCCAAGCACTGTTTGCGAGTTCATGTTTTTTGGTGTCTAGCAGATTTGTGAAAGTGCCTGTGTTTTTCTTTGGATAAAGGCCATGGGATTCCTTGAGGCTCAGGCCTAAGACATTCCAAATACAGCGATTATTTTCTAAGAAATATTTCCTCCCTGATAATTGAGTTTTTCTCTCCTTTATAGCTTGTATATTCATTCCTTCTGGTGCACAGTAGTTGCTTTGTTTCACCTGCATAGTTATCCTGAGAGCACTTGATGCACTTGAAATATATTACGTCCCCAGAAGTACAGGCATAAGAATTGATTGTTCAGTGTTAAGGGTTATTTATTGTGCTGGTAGTGAAGAGATATTGGTTACATTTTGTGCTTGGGAAAAGCCTAAGTATATTTAGCCTGTTTTGGCCACAGACAGCTTGCTTCCCGTAACGGGTTTAGTGAGGTGCGGGCCTGCATAATTAGAAGGGTGGTTCTGGAGAGCCCTATTTCAAAACAGGAATGTCTTCTAATAAATCTTCCAATGAGTGTGTGTTCCAGCACAAGACGCTGCAAGTGAGAAGGATATGTAAGAGCTTGATGATGTTCTGCTACCACTGCACTGTTTCAACATTGTGTGTATCTGACAGTTTATCTTACTTTTGTAGTTGTGGCAGTCACTCTGATAAAATATATTATTAATACATGCAAACAAGAACACCGTGTGCCCTTGCCTTTTAAAAATCAGGTCCGGATGGCAAGAAAAGAGGGTAAATGATGCTGACATTATCTTTTATACAGTCTGTGTCACAATGTATTGAGTATGGTGATTGCACTATAGTTTAAATGACATTTATGCAATGGATTGAATCACTCTGTGGGGGAGGATTTGCTAATAGTGTTGCATTTAACCTGTTCCCTAAAACTTCTTATTTAGTTAGGAGCCCAACACCATGATCAGTGTACAATCGCTGTTAATATTTTTTAACCTCATCTACATCTTCACATTTTTCACTCCTGCTACTGATGGTCATTCTTGGTGATTACCGGCAATACTGAAATACAATGTCTATACTGTTTAAGTGAACAGCCCACGCTGTCCTGTTCTCTGTAGGGAATCCAATCTGCGTCTAAATAACCAGACAACTGTATATAGCACTTCGGCCTTTTCCACAAAGTGCCTCCTCTATTTGGGTAATGACTTATAATCCAGTTCTGTTTGTTTCTCATAAAGCTGTCCCATGATGTCTTGTCCTTCAGCAAAAAGTTTTACTCAAATCCTTGTTCCCTTAATCTTCAGATGCATATTGTGCCCATATGTGACCAAGTTCTCCACAGGAGGGAAGCCTATAGAGTTTCATCAAGTACATAGTGCAGCTGGGTAGTTTCCCTTTGTGATACTTTTAACATCAATATTAAACTGATTAATACTAACAATATGATTTAGAATTAAACCTTGGAATGTTTACTGAAGTGGTGCTGCGGCGATGTGCCTCCAGTTATGGCGAGTTCTCACATGCTGGGACGGAGAATCACTCTGACACCAATGTGGTGTGCAGTGACACCCGTTTATTGTTTACAATGCTTCTCTATTCATAGACAATAGATTCTTGCTCACGTGACTGGTTACATAGTGATTGGATATGTTCCTTGTCACTCAGACAGCATGCATCTCTTAAGGCACTGTGATTGGATAGAGGGGTTAGTTCACACGCAGTTTCTGACTGGTTAGAGTTAATCAAACAGAGGCTAGTTAGAGATACAGTTTCTCACTTGATGGTGTTGCAGCTGGGTTTCGGCTGCCACGTTCCCAGAGGGAGTATCACACTTTTCATAGTTCTAATTTCTGCTAGAAAGGTACCAACACGGTGCTATGAGCAGTTGTAATTCTTCAGGGCTTGGGAATGACAGTGTTTTGTAGGAGAAATTCCACAAAGCTATCGTATTCCTTAGTGGAACAAAAGAGAAAAGAGCTAGTAGTTATTTTGCAAATGGCAGTGAAACTGGTCTCACTGTGTCACACCTGAGAGAAAGTTCTTGGCAGCCTCCGATTATTGATTCCAGGAACTCCGACTTCGGGGCTAAGTTTGGGCTGTACTTTTTCTGATGGTTGTTTGGTAAAAAAATTAAGAGTGGTAAGGAGAGAGGAAGAGTGGGCAGACCATGGATTTTGGGAAGACAAAGATACAACTTCTCCACAGGAAAATAATAATAATAAAAAAAATGTAGCATGGGGATTTGCAGCTGTTCTTAGTCCCTAGTGCCTCCTGACCTTGAAGTTATGTCACTTGGTACTTCTTACCAGAAGTTAGCCACACCCAGATCAATTCAAACCGTGGAAGTTCCTTATCACCAGCTGGGACAATACGTTTCTAAAATGTCTTTCCTTTCGTCCTACAACAACACAAAAAGTCTGAGGTATTTAATACCTGTATTGTAGTGTGCTGGTGTTCTCAGCATTTAGGAAATACTTGTTTAATAACAGTTCTTGTGACCTGTACTTCATGGTCTGATTTCAAAATACTGAGCAGAAATTATTTGTTTTAAAATTGCCTGTTCTTTCATGACAAAACTTCCCACAGTATTTTCTGTATTTTCCATCTGGCTCTACCAGAATCTTTTCATTCTTTCCAAGTGGAGACATACGTTACAGAAAGCCATTTGTAAAGCTAATGATTATCCTTAATATAGTGTATAACATGAGATTCATTCTTAGTGATCTTTGGAAGACAAAGACTCTGGAAACAATCAGTCCCCAAGCTTACAGTTGCAGAGGCTCTTCCAGGCTGACACCTTCTAGGGTCCTCTCTTTCCTCTTGGGCAGGACACCAAGCTCAGGGCCTGGGCTCATGCTGTGGAGGATTGCGCAGGCATTGGCCAGCCTCGACAGGTATCCCAGGTCATGTGGAATTTACCATTATAAATAGTTACAACCTTCACAGGACATACACCTGCCCAGCATGCTCAGGAGGAAGTGGGCATAGCAATTTTGCTGTGTGGGACATGCAGGTGCCCCGGGTGGTTTGTCCCTCTTGGATTACATCAGCCCTCAGTCACTGCATGGCCAGAAGCTTTGAGAGAGCCCTTTCCAGGGCAATGTGGGGCTGTTTCTGTGGAGGGTTTGGCTGAGAGTGGAGGGATGGCTTCTGCTGCAAGCTGTGGCATGCAATCGTTGTTGACCCCAGAGCCCCACTGCACTGGTGAGGCTATATCTTGCACGGATACAATGAAATGGCTGGTACAGTTACATCGGCCAGGCACTCGGCCTCTTTGACAACACTTGGTTGATTGATGCAGCTGTATTGATGTGTTTTGTCTGGGTTTATGGCTATAAAATACTCAGTAGGGAAAATAAAACAGAATAGAGGGATTTTTTAATGCTACCATACAGCTTTTAATATTTAATGTTGTCACTTAGGACTGTTGAAATATTACATAAAGAAATACAAATATTTGACTGAAGAAATACTTCATCTTGTTCTTTTGCAAGTAATTTTTCTAATACATCATTTAGCTTAGTTAGAAAGTACATATTCACTTATGGTTGTTTTGCACCCTCTCTCTGACTGATATTTCTCTTTGGCCTCTGAAATCATGATTCAGAATGTCTGGGTGATCATATCCTACCTGAGATATAAAAAAAGTGTTTAATTCCAGGTGACCCATCATCATCATCATCATCATCATCATC
>NW_010393681.1:90451-91666 GCF_000710305.1 Buceros rhinoceros silvestris | reverse complement strand
AGAATAATAATATTCTAAAAGAATATTATAAATATTTTGAATTCTTTTGAGGGCATAGTTATATAGAATAGTTACGCTTTAATCCTGTCAGTTTTTGGTGTCCTAATAAGGTCTTAAAATGTGAATTGTACCTATAGTTTCTAAAAGACAAAGCCAAGGAAGAGGGCATCTGAGAAGTGATAAAAATGCCAGGTGAGAATGAAGCATCAGTTTAGCAATGTCTCATCCTGATTAGGAGATGCTGCTGTACCAGATACGCAACTTTTCTGCAATATAAACATTTCTCTTTCCCCAGGGGACTGTTCTTCTTTCTTTTACATCCAATCTAGTTCTTCTGTGAGACCATAATTTATTAATAGAAATGTCTTCAAACTTCTTCACCAAGAAACTATTATGTGTAAAGGAGAATATCTACTATTTTAGAAGAGGAAATTATTGATATAAATTTGTTCTCTTCTGAAATCTAATTAATCTTCTCATAGGCTTAATTCCTTTTTCCCAAAAGGCCAATTTTGAGAGAGTATTGTGCTCCGCAGAGGTCAATGGAATTAGTCCATCAGCCAGAGTGGGTGATTGATTCCATTTGCTTTGTTTCAGCTCAAATCTGAGTCCCATTATGTAACTATTGGGTAAAATCAGCTTTCAAAAGCTCCATCAGTGTCTCCAATCTTCGTTAGTTAAATTTGGAGACTGTTAAGAATGCTTAATAAAATTAATCAAAAACATCTGCAATTTTTTCTGGTTTAATAATTAGAATGATTTCCTACAATTGTTGAGAAAACCACTTTCTGTTTCACGTGGCAAAGCAGAAACACAAAGCAGAAATCAGTACTTTCCTTTTAGAGATGAAAGTTCTCTAGATAATTTAAGAACATCGTGTATGTGCTGTACATACTATAGCAGCAATCATAGTTCATAGCAAAATATGCGGATAATAGGTATTCTCTGGATTCTAAGCAGAAGAAGTCTGCTAAGGAAAAAGAGCAGGCAATAATCACCAAAATATTTTAAGTGTTTTTTCCTTTTACTTTTTGCTAGTAGGTCTGAAACCACTTAGACTAGAAGCTTTTGGGTGGATCAGCTATGTGCTGTTCACACTCGTGTAGTACATACTTTGCTCTGAAATATAGAACGGGGGAAAAACAGAAGATGCCGCTGAAAGCTTAGCATAAATTTTTAGCGAGAAGTGCAGAAGAGTTTTCTATGAAGAAAGAG
>NW_010393681.1:76061-90375 GCF_000710305.1 Buceros rhinoceros silvestris | reverse complement strand
AGTGTTTTGGGAGATTCCAGAGAGTGAGAATTTTAAATAGAAGGAAATAAGGGAAGAGGCACTTGGATTTAGTATCACTAGGGGATGAAGAGCCCATTCCTCCACAGTCACTATGCGATGCACACTGGCTGCCTCTCAGGATACTGGGATAAAAGCATAGACTGAATGACCTGTTACAGGGGCTCTTTCTTTCTGGGGGGCTTCTACACATGTTCCCTGCTTCTCCAGACCCTTTCCTTACAACTTCATTTTAGCCTAAACAGTTTCGCAAAAATGAAGTGTTGGAATAAGTAAGGCCCAGGTTAGAACATCAGGAGAGAGGATGTTTATATCATTCTAGTAGTAACGAGAAAAAAGCTTAATTTGATGGGAAAAATGAACAAACCAAAAATGACCCAATCAAAGAAAAGAAAGGCCACATCATGTGAACAGAAATAAACACGTTACTCCATCAAAAAAAGTTTTAACAAGAGAACCAGTGCTTTCACAAGAGTCAAACCAAACATGTGTTTTATCTCATCTGTTTATGTTGAAAGAAAAGTGAAGTAGCACTCAGATTCCTATCACTGTGTTTCCGAGCTTCAAGATGACTGCAGATAACCACTGTGCCACTGCAGTGAGTCACCCTCTCCCCTTAATATCTAACTGTTCCAGATTATTCAGATTTTTTTCTGAATGAAGGAAAACCCATCTGAAATGTAATGATTATTTTTACTTACATTATAATAGTAATGGCTTGAGATACAACCTTGAAACATTTCAAGTTCTCAGTGCACTGTGTTAGCTCTGTCCATGCGTTTCTGTAGCTTTCAACAATTTGAAGTGATAGTGATAGATAGACGAAGGTCTGGAACTCAGGGTGGTTTTGCCTTTGAGTTCTGCAGTTCTGTGAGAGGATGTTCTGCAGAGAATATTACACCCTTTACCTCCTCTACTATCAAATTACTTGCCTTCTACATGAGTCCTTGGCCCAAACGTTTCTATGACAAAATCCATGATACAACTTTTAGATCAGAAATCTGCTTCGAAGATGCAGGTGTGTAATTCTGGTAGCCTCCAGAAATCCCTTTGCCTGGTTTACTCCAAAAGTAAACTATTTCAGTCAGTGTGTATTGCACTGTTACATATGAAGGTAGATATGCACTGCTGTACTCTGCAACTAAATACTTTTAATTCCTTTTTTATCCTTTCCTTTGGTATGTAAATTTCACCTTATTTAGTGCAGGGGAGTTTGAAAAGATTTAATTTGCTTTCCTCAAATTTCAAAGCACTCAACAGGCCTGTATGCAGAATTTATTTACTCTTCTCCACCAAGCCTGTGTAAAAGAGTATTGCAATAGTATCTTTCTCTGTTACATAATAAGAAGTCTGAGGAAATTAGAGGTTTTACATATAATTGGGGGAAAAATGACATCATGGAGCCTAACATATTTAGTGCAACTGACAGGACAGAGCCCTCCCTGGCAGTGAAATTATAACTGGGGTGGGGAGAGTGGAGTTTGCCTTGCTTGTTGTAGTAGAAGAGAAGCAGTTGAAAAGGAGACCTGGGAGTTTTAGAGGGTTGTTTAATGTCGTATTATCACAGAGAATTGTCTGACATATTTACAAAAATTAAAATATTCATCCTTTTACCTTTTCTCGTGTTAAATGTATGCTCTAAACATTCTAGAAATACAAGTAAATGAAGATTACATAGAAAGTGCTAGAAGTAGGCTCTTAGTGGATGAATGGCTTCGCTTCATCTAGTAACAGGCAATGCTTGAAATGGAAGTTAGGAGCACCCACACCCATGCTACATATGCATGACATGCAGAAAGTGCCACTAATGGCATTTTGCCAAAGACAATTTCCAAGATGCTGAATTGAAAATTTTTATTTGCTTCCCAAAATACTCTTCTTGAAATTTCAAAAAAATACATGCTGAAGAATCATAAACTTTTCACAGATTTTAACTGATCTCAGAAGTAAATCACAGATATGGAATATTTATAGTACAGCACAAACAAAGAAACAAGGTTTGGAAGAAATTATATACAGTTGTATATAAACAAATGTTTGGCAATGACACATCACGAGGAAAGATGAATTTTATGGTTTGTTATTCTGTAGCTGCTCTGCAAGAATGTTTTATGCTTTCCTTGGAAGCACATGATACCAGCTACTATGTGAGATAGAAATCAGAATAGTTCTGATTAGATACAGAAGATCCGTTGTATGACCAAAACCTGTTCTTGCCTGTTTTTTCATATCTTGGATATGATGTTTAGCTGTGACCCATTAGCCAAATGTACAATTTCTGCAAGAATACAGCAGTATCTTCATAAATGAAACAAAAAGGATAAGTCACACAAAAAGGCAGATGGTTACAACTTGAAAAAAATTATTTGTGTGAATGAAAATTGAGAAATATTAAACTTGTTTAATTTTTATAATTACAAAAACCTCTGAAGAGCTTCCTTAACATGCAGATTTCTGAAATGATAGAAGATCACCTACAGTTTGTCACTAATCCATAGACTGATTAGTTGCAGAATGAAAAGTAAACACAATCTGAGTTTGGAACTTCTCCTGCCATCTCAATTCCATGTTTGCAGAAGCTGCCTGAGAAAATATAAACAGTTCTGAGATATACAGGAGGAAAAAAATTCTTTCTACTAGGCCACGTAAGATGAAATCCTAAATACTAACAGCATGCTTAACATTTGCTTGCCAGTCCATAAGGCTGGGTTATAGGTTTACATTATAAAATATGTGCCATGAAGGACAGAGAGTAATATCACAAGTCTTTTCTCTGAAAATAACCTCAAGCGTTCACAGGTTCCATCTTAGTCTGTGAAAAATATAACTTTTAAATGTTCTTGCTAATGATTTCAAAGGATGCCACATTTTGTGCAAATACTTTGCGTACAATTTAGGCTGGATATGTACTGGGGTGCAGAGCTCACGGGTCTGTAGTTATGATGCCGTATGGATTTGTAACCCAGGTGCTTCACCGCACCTGAGTTACTCTCTCCTAAATACTGCGTGGTATTGCCATTATCTTACACACTTTCACAACCTTGCTGATATACCAGTCATCCAAGTTCCTCCTGAAAATAATACTGAGCAAGTGCTGAGTGGCAAGTTCTATGCTTGGATGATCCTCATCATCTTCAGCCTCTAGGTCTAATGACTATGTGGTTAAATCCTGTCTTTACCTCACCTGGATCAGCTGAAGGAGCATCTGTTGCATTGTACACACTGCTCACAGATGAAGGTAACCTGTGACAGATTCTCACTTTTCAGGACAATTTTGAAGCACCATTCAAATTTCTTAAGCTGCAGCTGCTGCCCCTGGTACAAGGAGATTAAAAATGTACCTTTAACCAATGCACCCCTTGGTTTAAATGAAGGATCTTTGAAACTTAGGTGGAACTGCTTGACCATAGCGTTGTATTTCCTAATAGGTGTCTACTAGATTGGGGGAGAGGTTGTTATAGCTATACTATAGCTACTGAGTCTGAGAGGTGCCTGGTGAACTCTGGAAAAGTTCACTTTGTCTAGCCCTCACCAGGCCAAAATTCTCTCTCTCTCTCTCTCTTTTTTTTTTTCCCCATGCTTCAGGCTTTTACAGTACACTGTTTATGGAGCTCATCTTGCAACCCGCTCTGGCCTCTCCTGGACCTCTATCCGCTTCTGAAATGGCATGAACATGTATTGCATGAAATAGAATGAAAATTACATTTTGTCTTGAATTGTAGGGAAGTTTGCCATGGTATTGTGACCATCTCACAGAGAACTTTGTGTGCTGTGGGAGCGGGAGCCCTGACCCTTGTGGAGGGCAGGAATATGCTTTGGGGGCAGCTTAAAGCCAGATTCACCACCTTCAGTAGTGGCAGGTGGTGGAGGGCAAGCAGTTGCGAAATGCTTTTGGGAGCTGCAGCAAGGCTGAGTGTGCCAAGTCCTCAACTCCAGATTCTCTGCAGGAAGTAGTAAGTGTCCTTCATACCTTCATACATTGAACTAGTCTTAATTATCTGTGACAGTCGCTGTTTTACCAATGATGTACAGTATCTTCAGCCTTGAGGCTCTAGAGGTTTAGATAACGTCCATAGAAACGATGACCCTTTCTGTGCCTTCTGGAACAGCTGTGGCTCATGCAGCACATTGCCCCCCATTGGGCAGATTTTAATGCTGATGTTGGGTTCTGTGGTCTACATTCTCAATCATTTTTGGAGTATCATTTTCAAACCCCTATTCCTTTTATGTCTTTAATGATTGTAATGAGCTTCTGATACTTGTAAGTGGAAGCACAGAAACCTTGCAAAATCACTGCCAGTTAAGATCATCTTGTATTATTTAATGTTATGTACTGGTGTCATGTTAGGCACAAAGCAGACGGGGCAAGTCCTCATGAATTCATTCAGATTTTCCAACTCTACTTAAGGTCTTTTTTTACTTCAAGAATACTTTGATTAAACACAGACTGAATCAAAATCAAATAATAGCGGGGGGTAGGAGTGATGTTTACTTTAACAGACCTGAATCCCCAGTTTTATTCAAAGCCATCTCTAAAAAGTGTCTTGAACCCACTATATGATATCAACACATGCTGTAAAAGTAACAGGACGTACTAAACACATTAGCAAATCTGTCCCCAATGCTCTTCTGGATATAGGCAAAGATTGATTTAGCTTTTATTCTTAATTCACTACAAATTCCGCTGTTGTTTTCATTTTACCCATCATTATTACCAGCCTTTGGCAAAAGAAGCAAAACCGGAATAGTTCCCCACCCGGAGTATTTCATGTTCTTAAAGCAAGAGAAAGGAAATAGCCTTGCTGTTTGCACAGTGATAGCAAAAGCTGTGCAGGGTAAGTTAAATCTTCAAAGTCATAATCAATATGCCACGAGAGTGTTAGACATATATACAAAAGGCATAGTTAGAATATTTCAATGAAGTGCAGTTAGGTCAGGCATGCTGAAAAAGCCATCTCCGTAACCCTTTGAACCCCTTAAAAAACATGAGTAATTTTCCGTTCTTTTCCGTAAATGTATTAAGGACATGGCATTCCATCCATCTAAATGTGTGGCTTGACTCACTGAAAGAAAGTAATGTAAATGAAATCTGAATTACAGCTGTGTTCTGTTATAATGAATAATGTCTGCTTACTAAGACACTGAGTCAAGGACCTAGTTCTCTGTGGAAGGAAAATATTTGTGTGTTGCACTGGAAAAGCTGACAGGCATACATCTGTGTGCTCGGCTT
This sequence comes from Buceros rhinoceros silvestris, assembly GCF_000710305.1. Lineage (NCBI taxonomy): Eukaryota > Metazoa > Chordata > Aves > Bucerotiformes > Bucerotidae > Buceros > Buceros rhinoceros. Next base: position 85,127 of record NW_010393681.1, on the reverse strand, counting down.
CGCATGCTGAACACGAGTAATAATGCAAATTGTTGATTTGGCTAGGAGTACTAAGAACATGGTTCAAGAATCATACCACTTCCCGCATGACTGATTTTGAGAAGCAAATACAAAGCCTTGAGCAGTTTAAAAAAAGAAGTTTGTTTAGTTTGCCTTTCATATTTTATATTAGTTGTGATACTGGCTTCAGTCCGGAATGCCTTAAGCAAATTTCAAGTAAATCAATGCTAATTTGTGGTCAAGATAGATAACTGATTAGGAAAGCAGCATATAAAACAGGGTAACTTACCACAGTCTGAATTTTTCATGTGTGTACATGCAGCTTTAAATAAACACTTTAGCTTCCTGAACAAGCAACTCTCGTTACAGAGAGGTTTGTATGACTTACATGAGGACTGTTCTAAGAGAAACTTTCCGGTTCTCAATTTCACTGCAAGGTCAGCTTTGGATATGAGCAAACCTTAAGCTTGACGCTGGGCTTTCCTCTGTTCATGTGTTCCAGATGCATAAACTCTTTGGAGTATGTGCAAGAGTTCTTTCAGGATCATATGATCAAAATTTCTAAAAAGTCATCTAATAAATGAGGACTGTTTAATCTCTTTCATTTCTGTACCGTATATAATTGTACATCTAATACTAATTTTAAAAATGCAAGCAGCCTTTAGAAGACATTTGAAAAAGCATGCAAGAGTGTTGGAATCTTCTATGACCCTGTAACAAACGGTGATGCAATTAATTTTCCAGTGCTCAGATGAAAAAATGAGAGTTTTGTATGAAATAGGAAGGAAATACTTATTCCTCAGGAACATACCACAGTACCTAGTCTGCTGCTGGCAAGAGGAGGATGGAAGACTTTGGGGTGCTGAATCCTGTTGGCTGGCAGGAGCAGAGGAGGCCAAACTTCCACCAAATCAGCAAATTAATGGCAGTGCCAAAAATTTAAACTGATGCTTCTTTCTCCCGGTGCTACGCTTTTCTCAAGCACTGTTTGACTGACTGCTGATGGCTCAGAGTCATATGCATCAGAATGTAAGTCTCGCTTTAAGTGGTGCTTGGGACTCCAAGAAAGATCTAAGTAAATTAAGTCTTGTAAGACCAAAATGCTATTAGAAAAAAAAAAAAAAGAAAAGAAAAAAAAACCAGGGAACATTGAAAACACAGTAGGGCTCTGCCATGACTGAGTCTTCCAAGCAATAAAAAAAAAAAAAAAAAAAAAAAAAAAAAAAGGGGGGTGGTGGGGGTAAAAGCTGCTGCCAGCTTTCACCCAGGTACCTTCTTGTTTGATATTACAATTCCTTATGTACCCAGGGCATTGCTCACATGCATGTCCAGAGCTGCCTTTATCTGGGTAACTCAGAGCTTGTTTATACCCAGACTCAATTTTGATCCAAGAACAGAGACAGCTGAACAACTAAACACAAGGCAGGCCCAATGCAGTTCGTGCTCTAGGAGCACGGATAACACGTTCTTCAGAAGCTGAGAACCTTCCAGTTTTAATAGTTGCGGTAATTTAAACAAGGCTGAGAGAATCAGCTGTCACTATATGGAAGGTGCATGCAGGAGTACATGTACATACCTCCCAGGACCACGTTTGACTTCTATTCATACGGGTTTATTTTTAAAAGCTCTACGGGAAGCTCCCCTGTAAGTGTTAGGTAGGCCATTGCAGATGTGATTTCTATTTCTTTATCAGCCTGAAAGGACTTATGTTTTTATTTCCAGAGGAAGAAACTTTCACCATTGGTTGTCTTGGGACTTTTCAGTGCTTTTCTCAGCACCACAACATACCTAAGGTTCCTACTACAGTCAACACGACTTTGCCATTCATGCAAGTAGAACACCTTTGCTGAGACTATGTCCACTACCATAATTTTTTTTAAATTTTTTGTACTCTTTGCATACTAGATCTGCAAAAGTAATATGCTTTATGTAACATTTATAGAAAGATCATTAAGTTACTGCAATGACACCTGAAGTTAAGTCATTATTTAATATAAAAGCCCTAAAATTGTTATGGTCCACCTGTCAGGCACTCAAAATGGCAACAGCCCAAATCAGCCTTAATAGAGAGATTGAGCTTTGTGAGTGAATTTGGTTTTCAGAAAATTTGTTTGCTTCAAAAGAAATATTGATGCGGTCCATATATATGGGCAAGCAATCCTTTTTGTAAGTCATATTACTGTCCAAACTCAGTTATCACACTTTGTTTGCTACAGCTCTCAAGCTGAGATGGATTTTGCCTGCAAGCTATGCTTTTAGTCCAGTTTTGGTCTCAGTGGTGTCAATGGACACTAATGAAATCCAATGAAATCTTTCATGAGTGGCTGAAGTAAAATTTATATAAAAACAAGATTCAAATTGCATAGAACTTATTTTCCCATTGCAAGGTACAAACAATTTCGCTGTTTCTCTTAGCTACCAGCAAAAGCTGCTTTGTAGCTTTTAATGTTGCCTGACCTGAGTTACAGCATCAGCTAGTTTTCCTCAAGCAATGCATGTTCTGTTTCTGCATTTTTTTGATGGTTATCCCTGGAGGGGTTTTGTTTGTTTTTTTCCTGAAGTCTACATTAGGAAAATCAAGTCATGAGAAAAAAACCACTACTTCTTTTGTGCATTAGCTTGGAAAAGATCTCTTCAGTGGGTTAAAATAGAATTCTTATATTTATTCCCAGAACTAATAATACTTTAATAATATTTTTTTTTATAGTAGTTCCTTATTTGTTCACCTTGAAATGAGGTCTCTCTATTGTAAGTATGTGTTCCATAGCTGCCAGGTATGAGGCAAAGATTCATTCTCACTATCAGCAAACTTTTAATACATGAGAATAACTTCTTATTTGTTTATATTTAAATATTTCATAGCTTTCTACTTGGAACAAAACTTCATTTTACTGAATAACTTTAAGTGTCCTATGTTATATAAGAGTTTATAATTCCACACATAAACTGGGAATAACTACCATTTCATTTAGGCCATTGTCTAAGTGTATTTGCTTTCCTTCTCTCCTCTCTGTATTTTCTTCATCTCTTCTTTTTTTTCTTTTAGATTTACAAAATATGATGTTTACAGTTAAATTGCCTCGGTAATTTTGTTCAACATTTTGGATTTTTGCCATACAATGGTGTATTTGGACACTGCGATCAAGATTCTCTCTCATTTTCATTTCCCAAATGTCATTGTCCATACAAGTAATTCCTTCTAGCACTTGAACAGATGCGTGACTCTGTTACGCTTTATCCTATCTTTTCAGGATAAATAGTTGAGAAAGGAATAAAAGGACTTTGATTCACATATTTTCAATCTTATTTAGGTGGCCAAATTTGACAGAAACCAGTAGGACTTTATGACCTATATACTCAGAGCTTATATTCATTGAAACCAAATTAAAAATTTTCTCTGAGAATCTGTTGTGGAGTGTTTGGTTTTTGTTTTGTTTTTTTTTTAATACATGCTGACAACTGTATGTTCTTGCAGAAGACAGTCTCCCTTGGTATTACAGTGACACTTTGAAACGAGGCTGCTTGATTTATGTTGTCTCTAGGCAGGCCTTAGGAAATTCCTCTGAAGCAAGATGGAAAATGAACAAAGACAAAGCAACAATTTTAAAATATTTGAGTGAAAATAGGCATCTGGGAAGAAAAAAGAATAGTCTTAGGTTCCATCACTTTAAAAACATTCTTTTCTCTGAGAATATCCTGAACAAATATCACACATTTCTCTTAATTCTGAAGCCATCACCACCCGCAATTTACACCGGAAATGAACATAAGGAGAAACCATACTGAAGCTACAGCTGCTGCTTCGATAAGCTGCCTCATGACAACATAGTTCTGTCAGGTCTGATGTTCTGAGGCAGTTTGGCATTTCTATGTAAGTAGGAACAGAGGGGGAATTCCAGCCTTCACAATGCCTTCATGCTCAGCACGACTTTAATTTGCGTTAAGCCTTTTCTCTGCAAAGAAGAGATCAAGCCCTAGTTTTCATCTTCATATGGATTATTGTGTTGTCCACTGAAAGTCGTGGTTCTCCTCCACTTTGCCATGAGCTGAATCACAGAGGTAAAGATTCTTACATTTGTATGGGAAGAAACTGAAATATGACACAGGCAGGAATCATGTGGCTTAATGCCACCTCTGCATGTGATTTCTCAGACATCTTTTATTTCTTTTTTGTTATTAAAAGTGACCATTGCAGAGGTATAGGAAAGCTCTTACGTCAGCCAAGTATAACCATCACCTGTATTTTGTTTTTTCAACCTTTAACAGTTATCTTGGATGGATAATGACAGACACACTTGGCCAAGCAACCTAAATACAAAAACCGCACTTTTCCAGCACAGAATTGTAATCTGGCAAGCTGAGTCTCTATAACTTGTACTCCAAATGGGAGTGAGACAGAAACAGCAGCACTTGCAGAAGGGTAGTCACCTAGATCTATACCAGAAAGAGAATGCTACCAGGGCAGGCATGCATTACTTCAGCAGCCCTTGGCAGTATGTCGTAGGGAAGACGAACCTCATTCAAAGTCACACACCTAGAATGATCTGGATCCGGTCCAGATCAAGAAGACAGTATGTACTGTTTGCTCTGTCTTCAAGAGGTGAACTTCAGCTCTTGCATGAGCCCTTCCTGTTTCCAAGTGGTCTATGCAGCAAAGTACTTGAGAGATCGTGAAGAATCAGTCAGAGTATCCACGAAAGCTGAAAGTATTTGGATTCCAGGGAACTTCCAGGCAAGTGTTTGGACTGACACAGCTATTTATTCAAAAAATGTGCAAGGATCTGTGTCACAGAAGTCACCCTTAGTACCAGATACTGGTTATCCCTAGTATTATTTCCTCTGTCTCTCTAAAAGTACAGCCGCAATGTGTCATTAGTTCTACCTCTCACCAATTTTCTGCTTCATATTTGTTATCAGTCTCCTAATGAGAAATCAGAAATACTCTGTGGCGGTATTTCACTGGAGTAGAAATGAAGCATTCGAAGAAAATACTTTGGAAGCATCCTACCCTCTGAAATCATGAATCAGAATCAAAAGCAAAATGCTCAGGAATTAAAAACTAGTCAAATATTCAGAATCAAACATTTCTATCCTCTTCTCTCTCATTAGGACACTGTCTGCAAGTAACAGAAGTAAGCATGTCTGAAGAGAGGCTTTTAATGGGGTTTTTTTTTTTTGGTTGTGGGGGTTATTTTAAACATAAATGCAGTGAAGACTTCTTGGTGCATTATTTTGCCATTTAGGAGACTGTTTTCCAAATTTATGAAAATCATAATGAATTCGTGTTATAAAATACCTTTTTCTTTTAATAGTGCTTATGGTTATCATATATTGTGTCATGAATCTCTCTTTCTTGAGCACTTAAATACAGTATATAATTCAAGTATTAGCCAGATCTCTGTAAATGCCATCAAATAACTTGGACTTCTATAACTAACTTTCCAAGTAGCATGTTCTGATTTACTGCTTTGCTGGAAACACAGGAAGGACCAACAGGACTAGAATTTCTTTCAGGGCTGCCTTTTAACAGAGGTAGGGAATCCTAGGTATTGAAACAGCCTTTGCTGCATTTATCATCTCCAATGATTTTTTTAAACGCTAAATCTGAATTTAGTTCTTTGTGTTCATGTATTAGTTTTCCTTTATATACTTAGCAAGATTTCAGTGGACATAGGATAAGGCCAAAGTCTTGCTTCACCAAGTATGGCTTTCAGAAAATCTTGTTCTCTCTGGCATTTTCCATCCCAAGAATTCAGCAGTCAGTTGGAGAGACGAAGAAGAAGGGAAAATTTCTGGGGGCTGAGCAGCAAGATTTAACATCCAAAACTGAAAAGACTCCCAGATGAATAGAGCAAACCAGGCAACCCGACAGACACAAACTCTGGCCCACAACCTGCAGATAAATCTGTTTGCATGGACGATTACCCACACAGTCCAATGATGTCAGTGGAAATCCATGCAGGCGTTGGGATTTGCAGGCAGAAGCTTGGCTCTGTTCAGGTAGGGAAGCTGTTCAGGTATTCCGTTTCTTTGTAAAGCGAGACAGACATTAGATGTTTGCTGCCATTACATGCTTTTACAGTAGACCATGATTCAGTTCAAGACGTTCAGAACTGTTGGCTGTCAGGCTGAGCTGGGTTCTGCATTCATCTTCCATTACTGCGAAGTTAGTTAGCTTCATATCTTAGACAAGGGCGTGAGTGGAAACAAGTTTTTTCATCCTGTTAGGATCTCCTTTTTCTTGCCACAAATGATGCTTTTTGCCCAGTTTTGCCCAGTTTTTTGGTCTGTGATAAGAAAAGGTGAAATTGGACTTCTAGCAGAGTTTCATGGGACAGTTGACTAAGATGCTGTAATTTTTGAACTCTCATGGGAAAATTTTTTTCATGACTAACTTCTTTATGCCAGGTTATAAATGTTAAAGCTATCTTCTATGTATACTTTGTTATAATGCACCCATAACTTATGCGATACAGAAGAAATATATTTTTTTCAGTTATTCCACAAAGCTTTTATTCCAAATTTAGATACATATTTTGCAAATATTTTTAGTTCTGTTTCCACTTACTATCTCCACTTGCTTTCTCCTGTCATGATTTTGTATACTCTTAGTCAAAAAGTAACAGATGTCTCATTGATTACTAATGTGGAAGAATGAATTTACTCTCTGAAGTCATCAGAGGCAAAAACAGAAGTCCGATGAATAATTCAGACTTCCTTGTCTCTTTTCCTTCACTCTGTGTTTCCTTCTGTTCTCTTCTTTAGACCCCTGTGCTCCTTAAAATAATCTTATTCTCCTTGTGTTCAGAACGCTCTTCTGGAAGGGTTTTCTCCCAGGAACCTAAGCTAGTTTAGACTAGCTTTTAATGGACCAAACCTAAAAGATACTGAACACACAAACTTTTCTCTGAAAACGTATACCGTATCTGTCAGGTTCAGACCCCAGTTGTTAGTTTCAGAAGCTAATACTCTTGGTAAGTGTCATCCTAAAAGAGTCTTGACAGAATTCTAATTGAGAAAATTGACATACTTAGTACAGGTGTATATTGCCCGTAGTAAGGCAATATGATTGCCCTAAATTCAATTTGTTGCATTTGTATATACTGAGCTCCACAGACAACTTCTTAAGTACCTTCATTTTTTAATACAGAGTTCTCTAGAAACAAAGCATGTGACTGAAAGGAAGGAGCTCTGGCACCTATGCCTGTTGTTCTGCCTGAGATTTAGTGATAACACACGTATGCCTTTTAAAACCTGGGTCTTCCATTAGCACACCTCCAACATAGGTGTTTGGAAGAATTATATGTATACACTTTGAGATACTACGGTGAAGACATATTGAAAGACAGTACAAGATTGCTATGGTAGTTATAGCCTTCCCACTTTAGCGTGTAATAAAACATAGAAGGCTAATGATACTGCAAAGTTTTCAGTTCATTATTAAAATATGGTTTGGAGTTGATTAATTTTAGCTGTTATCTGCACTGCATAAAAATCATGCAAGGAGCATCACTATGGGGAATCAGGATAGTAGCTCAATATTGCTTGGAGCATCATTATTGTGGCTAGAGCTTCCCATATCACAGCCTTGCAGTTCTATGTGAACAAGGCAATAGCAGGCTCTTAGCCTCTCCAGTAGGTATTTCACTCAGGAAGGACACAAACCTTCCTGCATTCAGCTCACGTCTCTGGCAAGCCAACCAACCCCTATTTCTACAGAGCCAGGACGTGTGGAAGGGAGCCATGCAGCTGACATAGGTTGATTTAAAAGACTATTCGGAGAAGCAAAGTCGTCCAAAACAGGAGGCATTCGGAAGAAACTATTGCTGCTGCTGCCACACATGACTGACCTTTCCGTTCATGCCTTCTTGTCTCTGCTAATAGTATCTTCACAAAACACATTTAAAAAAAAAAACCTGAGGCTAAGTGGAGAGGAAAACATTTTGTCTACTGTACACAAGTTCTTTACTTCAGGTGTTAAGTTGCCATTCAGAAATCTGTACAGTTTAATTCCTTCTTTGCCGCAAATTCTTATTTTCTTTCTTTCTTTTACTTACCAAACTGGAACATGGGGAGAATCCTCCAGACCCTGAGACCATGTTATCTGCTGTGAATTTATGAATTACCACACTGATAGTTACCTCAGTCCTTTATCCTTGCCTGTTAAGTGCTATCCACACACAAAAACAGAGTATTCCTGTAGGCATAGTATTCCTGTGTTAAATTCAGCCTAAACAGGTTAGTTGAAAATCCAGAAGGTAGGGCTTTAGATCACGCAGACCACTTTTGTGAAATGTTGTCCTGACTTAACTGGGATTATTCAAGTAGTTATTATTGAATTGTAAAAGCTTTGCTGAACTAGTACTGTATAACCATAATTCCTTTCCTGCTTTTACAAAATTAGGGGGAAATATGGGAAACCTAAACAAGGCAACCTCAAACAAGATTTATACAACTTCCCTGGTATATTAATCTGTAGACAGAGAAGAGAAACAAATGTAGAAGCAACACCTGAGAAATGGAATTCAAGTTAAATGTGATTAAAAGCCTTCTCTTGAAAGGTAACAAACACAGAAAACTTTTGAATATGTTTAAGCCAGAGACATTTTTTGTGTTTCTTATTACCATTGAATCCCAATAGCTCATACAGAATAAAGAAATGGCTTAATTTTTAAAAACTCTTTTAGCATTACAAGCTTTATAAATCTCCCCACCGGTATTTACTAAGACTTAAACCTCCAAGACTAAACTTCCTTGCAGCCCCAAAGCAAGTGTCTCTAAAAAAAGTAGGAGTTAGGGCTGCCACAGTATCCTGTAGTGACGGGCTCTTAATTATCATATAACAGATAATTATTTTGAATATTTTTTTTTGTCTTGCAAATAAACTCCTCTTGTTTAAGACATACGAAACTGGAAGGCTGTTGTTGTGATGCCTTTCCTGTCTGGGACTTCTGTGTATTTTCTTTCCCATATCGTTTTTGTAGTACTGTAATCTTTTATTTCCAATTTTGCAGGGCAAGACTCAGGTCTTCCATAATCCATTAAGACTCCTTTAGTATCTTTCCC
>NW_010393681.1:74227-75987 GCF_000710305.1 Buceros rhinoceros silvestris | reverse complement strand
CTTTCCCTAATCTTAGCCATAAATAATTCCATATTTTTCAGTTTTGAGAACAATAAGCATAGTTTTCTGTTGCATTTACTTAGGCAATCTCAGTTAAAAATGTAGGAACACTGGCTCATTTAAACAACTTGAATTTTTTACAACATTGGAAGAACAGGCAATTCCAAAGCTAAACATCTTTTGGCATTTTAAGTTATAGTTAAACAAATCCAGGTGCCAACAAATACCTGAGCCTGATTATTCATTCAGCATTTTGAAATCCTTGTTATTCCTGTATATCCTAGTTTCTAATTTGCCAAATGTAGAAAAAAGCTAGCTCAACCAAGGCGGGGCTGGCTGACTTGTTTGTGGAAATTCATGCCTATGCAGCCTGTGGTGATCCTCTGCTTCCTTAGAATTAGCCATGTGGGGTGAGATAAGTATCATTTTGGTGTTTAAACCTCTCAGAACACAGCTAGCCAGCATATGCAGTGATGCCTGAAATGGAGAACTGAGTTGAAACAGATGAGGCTTGGATCTGAAGTGTCCATAAACCTTTATGAATATGGCACGTTAAAGGATGAAGTAAAGTTGAGGCAGTGCAGAGGTGGAAGGGATGATGCCACAGCTTCATCATTCAGTATGAATGAAGTTTGCTAGGCTCTAGCTCATGACTGGCCAGAAATTTAAATGTGAGCAATGAATGAAAATTTAGGAAGTAGTTTGAAAGAACAGAGTGCAAGAATTGGTGAAATGATTCTGAAATACACAGCAGGCAACAATGAAATGTATCTTGCTAGGTTTTCTTTTCAGAAAATATTCTGGACTTTCTAGTGATTGTTGTCCGTATTACCAAACCACTCCCTCGGTTTTTTAAAGGTTTGGAATCTTTATGCAACATAAAGATTTTGAACAGTCATGGGACCTTTATGGTTATGCAATCTTACATCATAATTTTTAAAGATTTTTTTAAAAGCCAAAACAAACCCCTGCAAGTCACAGGGAACAACTGAAACAAACAAGTTCAGGTACAGTTTACATTAAATATCCTGGAACTTCTCTGCCCATTCCTGGCCCATACCTCGTTGTTGCTTTGGGTAAGTTCTAAGTTTATCTCAAAAGTGAGAGGGTAATTCTCATTCCTGACATTAAGTTCAGTCTTCTGTCCACCAACAGTGACCATACAGGTGACAAACCGAACTCTTTGGAGGGATAAAAGGGAAGGGAGAAACATTCTGTATCTCTAGGTCCCTGTTCCATGAGCGCAGAGAAATTTCATACCTTTGTCTCCCAGTTGCCAGAGGCGGCTTTGAGATCACACATTAGACAGACAACAATGATTTGACCAGCACTCCTCAGCCTAAAAGGGAAATGGTTGGAGGAAGCTTTCGTAGAGGTTTATAAAATAATGAGAAGGATGAAAGAGAGAAATAAGGAACGGTTCTGTGCTGCCCTGAGTTAGAGGGCATTGAATGAAACTAGCAAGTGGCAGTATCAACCTACGCTAAAGGATTGTTTCTTCGCACAACACAGTTCAAACTGCCAAGTCCACGGGCCTTGTCACGGGATACTCTGAATGCTGCTTGTATCGGTATAGAATGCTCTCAGAGGACTCTCAGGGTAGGGGTGGGAGGGAGAAGTTGGAGTATAAAATCACATTTGGAAGCTATTAAACACAAAACACCACTTGAGGCTTAGGAAATCCCCTAGCTGCAAATTGCTAGAAGCAATTTTGCTCCAGGAGAGTATCGGTTTGTAATTGCCCTGCTCTAACACTCTTT
>NW_010393681.1:67914-74140 GCF_000710305.1 Buceros rhinoceros silvestris | reverse complement strand
CCAGGCTCTGTTGGTCCCTTCTCAAACTAGAATATGGGGCTAAAAGGACCCCAAGGCTGGTCCAAAGTAGTGAAAATAATGTTCTTGTTCTAAGTAAGTGATGCATACTCTATTTTGCAGAAGAATCTGTGATACACAGTGGGTGGTTCATCACTGAAAGGGCAGTGTTCAGTAAAGTTAGATACGTTTCTGACCATGTAACACAGTCAAGGAAAGGACATGGGGTATGGAGTAGCGAACCAAGAGTCAGGTTAATTAACTCAGTGCTAAATCACAACTGCCTGATAATTCTATAGAAACATCTCTTAATGCACAAAGATTTTTTGCCTAGGAGAGTGACTGTTCTCTTGTCCATGACCTAGATTCCCAGTTATGTTTGTTTCCTCACGAAATTAGGCCATGCTGGGAATTCTAGTCTATGTGTTAGTCTTCAATGGCTACAAATATTTATGAATCGGGGGATTTCTCTTGTAAATCTCCAGGCATTTAGTATTTACAGCTCATTTAAATTTACGAGTGTTAATAACCTCATTGGGCATCTAGAGGACTGCATGAAAGTATAAATAAATACTCAATAGTTAAATAACATTCAAGATTTTTGATGGCTGAACCTCTCTGAAGCAGTCACTCTCACTATAGAGTTCTTAACATTGAAATCCAAGTGTCACGACAGCAAATTATTTCAGGGAATACTGGGAGAAATAATACTGGGAGGGAATAAAGGAAATAAATAATATACCATATATACTATAGAGGATACTTAAGTATATAATGTAGTAAGCATACATCTATGATTGCAGAAATAAAACATGTCCTGAGTTCATAGGTTTTGTAGAGCTTTGTGTACATCAGAGTTAATGGTGACAAGAACAAGACCAGGGCATTTAAAAGGTTGCTGTTACTGTTATCAGTATGCTTAGATAGGGATAACACAAAATACTGTTTTTCACAATTGCAGGAATTTGCAGAAATCAGAATATGTAAAAACAGAATAAAATTTAAGCTCTTTCTCTAATAGAAAAGTGGAGACTCATTTTTAATAATTATTTTGTGTCATCGTCTTAGAACAGGAAGTAATTTGCCTGCACAGCAGCCAAGAGCAGATGAAATTTGCCATGGAGACAGAGTGAGAGAGATACAGACCACATAAATATGCCCAGTATGTTATTTTAATTCATTCCAAAGGCTGTGATTCAGAAAAGATTTTCAGACTGTTTTTTAATTTACTGAATAGCCCCATTTCATGATCTTCATTCTGTATTAGACTAAAGGACTAATAATAACTTGCTTTATTTGTTTTCTTTTTTCCTAACCAAGTCTTTGGTATAATGAATTGCAGTTGAGAATATGAAAGCATTAAACATCTGCAATTTTAACAGTAGTGTAATTCTGCTCTAAAAAGTAGATAAGTACTAGTCAACCACTTGTAGATCTCATACCCTTTGTTTTCTGAGATAGTCAAGAGTCCTGTTCTGCCTCCTTACCAATTAACTGATGGGTACATTTTGTTTTAAACCTTTTTTCTAATCTGCCTGAGGAGAAGCCACTGAATTGGCTATTTTTTGTTATTTATGTCATGTCTGTGTTTTAAAAATAGGTCCATTTCTTTTGATAGACTGACATAGGCCTTATGACTAGTTAATACTGAGTTGTGGCAACAGTTGTTTTTAAGGGAATGGGTTTCGCATAGTCTGACATTCCCTGCTGGTTACATATTCTCTTCTCCCATTGTCAAATTGTCGTTTCACTGTCACCTCTCTTATAGACTTGCTTAAATCTACTCCCAGCCTACTCACATGTGCCGTAGTGCTGCATGGAATCAAGCATCAGAAGACAGACAAGGTAACTCCTTTCATTTTCTGTCATACTGATACTCAGTTTAAGCTTTGCAGTATCACCCACTGGATTCATTCATGTCTTTTTATCCCATTAAGGAGATTTGGATACATAAGTACCCATGTAATAATGTGTAATGAAGTTTATTTACTTTTAATTCCTGATTTGTGTACTGTGAAGTGTGAATATGAAGATACACGTACAGTGAATATCTGTGTGAGTTTTATAAACAACTCTTACATTGTAAGTGGCCATAAATAAATACTGAGGTGATCTCTGGGGTGAAACCTACCTTTAGTAAAATCTTGTTACTTGACCACCCTCGTGGGCAATTATTCTCTAAAAAAGAGAGCAACATCAATTTAAGGAGCAGTACTGTCTAGCAAACCTTGGTGTTGTATGGGGTTTGCTGGCTTCTATGACACAGAGCTTTACAAAAGGTTCAGTGTAAAATCTAACGCTACCCACGTTGTCAGGAAGTATGTTTTTCCTTAGGTAGCATCTCACATTCCCCTAAGAAAACCTGTGGTCTAAGAAATACAATCCTTTAGGACCACATCATATTGCCTTAATTTCATCCAAAGGAGCCTTAATTTAACTGTTTATATTTATAGGATACAGGAGTTTGTAATATAGTCCTATTACTTTGAAACTTTGAGTCTTGATTTCTAAATCAACATCTTTTAGAAATCTTTTAAGTTAATAAATGTATTTCTTGCCAAACCAAGCAGAAGGAGCTGCTTCTTTTGTGGTTTTCAATGTTGAAAACCCACTCCTCAGCCTGTATAGAGGACACATCCACACCATGCGTTATCATCATCCGTAGCTGCTCACAGCTGCAGAACAGCCCCATCTGACTGGCTTTACATAGACATCTTCCAATCCAGAATCTGTTCCACGGGGCCCAAAGATGGCATGGAAATTAAAAAAATCAGGCAGTTGTGCAGTAGGATCTAGAGGGGAAAAAAAAAAAAAAAGAAACCTGTTAATTGTCTCTGGTGAAGATTCCTGTTCTTGCCAGTAGCATATGGTTTTGTAATTGAATGTCATAAAGCTGGCATGTGTAAAATGCTACCAGACTTTTGGTTTACAGTATCATGAAAGAAACATAGCACGTAGAAACTGGAAATGGTAATGTCTAATAATTTATTCACTCGTTTTGAGACAAGTTATGTACAGAATGAACTCTAGCATATCCTAATGTTAGTAGCTCTTTTCTTGCCCAGTCTTTGAGGAAAGATTGACTTCTAACTGTAGTACCTTTGAGTACCATTACATTCAGTTCATATTTCAAGTACTACACAGGCAGTAGAAAGTGGAAGTATTATGAGCAGAACAGTATTATGGACACGAGCAGTTTTTAAGGATCCCATTTCAGTAGAGCTGTGGACATTCAGAACAAAAATTGTTGCACTATTTCCTCAACAGCCAGGTAGTCGAGGTAGGAGGCAGGTAGGAAGTCTTCAGAGAATTAAAACATCTATAGCACAAAGTCTGACTGAATTAGAGCATGTTTACCTAAAAAATAATTATTCTTAGGGTATGGTAATACCATTCACATCTTTCTGTGGCCTGCTCATGTCTATCAAACTTTCACTGCTTTCACTCAAATGCTGTGCTTCCACTTCACTTCATATAGACATATGTTCCAGGAAGAGCCTTCCTTAAGTGTTAGCCAGCTCATGGCACCTGGGAGTGGTTGGGACTACTCAGAAATCAGGGGATGCACAAAGACTGAAGAAATTTATCTACAGAATTTTCAAAATCATTGAACAAAGACTTCCACATCACGTATTTGCAATGAAAATAATCAAAAGTAAACATTAGCCGGTTTCCCAGGAAGGCACGTTGCTTTTGAGGAGCAAAATAAGTACCATGCGAGAAACAGACTCGCTTCTACCATGTAATGGTTCCTGAAATGATTAAATCAGTGTATTCTCACCCAGGCCATGAGAACACGACCGGCAGGCATCCTGAGTGCAGATGTCAGCTGTAGTAGTACAGTTGCTCAAGAGCTCCAGTAAAATAGTTAAGCTAAATGTAACCTGATAGTTTAATTTGATTTTACAGTCCAAATCTAAATAGTCCACAAATCCCTGTGGATACTTTTTAATTTTCATCTTGTTAGTATGCTATGAAGAAGAGGTGCAGAAAGAAGTATTTTAGTAGAATTTGGCAAGTGGTTTAGCAAGGGTGATTTTGACTGGTCTTCCCATGTAACAGTATACTAAAAGTCTAAATTTCTCATAAATGTAGAAAAGTGGGGAGCATCGCATTTATATCAACTATGACGTCAAGCATTGCAAGTGTTACCAAGATTCCTGAAAATTGAAAAAGCTGATGTGTCATGCTGTTATCCATTGTCCCATCCCTGGCATAGAGGCGGGGAATATTTATTAGGCTTGCTAAATGCTGTAGTCAAAATAGCTCCCTGGTTTTGCCTGCCGGTAGACATCGCCTACTACTCTGGATGCCATCAAATGCTGTGTCAACACCTCACAAGCCTGAATGGAGAATTATTCCTCTCTCTTACGTGACTTGATAATTTTCCAAACAAGCTCATCTTCAGTTGGCATTTTAATAAAATGACTGCTCCCTTCAGTATACTCATATAATCTTGGAGACTGGAAGTGGAAAGGGCTTATTAGGTCATCTAGTTTTCCTGTCTGCCAGTGTGTAATAGTGCGCTACAGTGCAGTTTTTAATTCTTTGGCTATTGGCATTTTGTGCCATGTACAAAGTGAAGCAGAATTCATCAGTTTAGACCAAAATTCTGTGGAGAAAAGCCACCCATTGCAGATTCTGCTTGTCTTATTCACCTTAACATATATAAAGACTGAGAGATTTTGCATGTTCTCTATTCAGACTAAGAGCACAAGCAGTATTTTTGATTTAAAACAACATCAAAACTGCAAATAAATGTTTTTTTGAAGGTTATTCTTCAATTCTTCATCGAATTGATTTGCATTAGAGATTCCATAGTGCATTCTCTAGGTTGTAGAACAGAGTAAAGTGTAAAAGTAACAAAGCAACAATTCAAACTGTTCAGAGACTCCAAGTTTTCTGTCTCTCTTTTTGTTGTTATTTTGTTTTGTTTTAGCAGAGCTTTGCCTTTATTGGCATAGTCCCTGGATCAGAGCTTTTCTTGTCTTTGAGGTAATAACAATGTAGTGATCAGACTCTCTGGCCCATCTCCCACTCTACCTCAATCCTGATTCAGCTCTCTTTTCTTGCACAAGGGATGATGCTTTTTGGAGTTTGTCTGAGTTAAAATTACTGCGTTTCTGTCAATGGAATCTTACTGAGATGGTTCTCCAAACCAGGCTCCAGTAAACCTTTTATCAAAGCAGCAAGGTACGAGGTAGTTGAGGATCCTTAGACCATCTATCAGAGCTATCATAAAAATGGTAGCTTGCTCTGCTACTTAAAATCCTTTTGGCCATAAGGTGATAATCAAAAACTCTTGTCTTTTTCAGTTGGATGTACATAGTAGGTCCAAAGTTTCTGCTGCTATGCTCACAAAGTTGTAGAGGAAACACAAATGCTTTGGTATATTAATACGTCCATAGTTATCCAGGGTCTGCTCTTTCATCTTTTCTGCATCCTTTCAGGCAAACAAACTGCAACTGATCTGTTCCAAAATAGAGAACATACTAAGTTAGTTCTCTAAATAACTGTTCGGTGTCTTTGTTTGGGGATTCTGGGCAACTTCTTTTCTTTTTTCAAGACTCAGTTAGAATGTAAGACCTCAGAAATTGCTCTCCTCTAAGTTTTGCTGTTTATGCACTAAATCAGTTTCCTAACAAGAGGACACATACTGTATACTATTTACACCTTGTATCGTATCTTTCAGTTCTCCTTAACTACGGTAAAAACCTTGGAGGAAAAAAAAAGTCCCAGCATAAATGCCTGATTAGGTAAAGCACAGTTACAGAATTGAACATATTTTCTACACACTGTTAGAAAACACATTCAACATCAAAAGATATTTATGCAAATATATAGTTTATACAAAGAAGTAATTGTTTGTGACATACATAAACACAGTGTTTCCACAAACAGTTACATTTTTATTGAGTTGCTCACAATCTCTCCTAACACTAATTTCTAAATTGCCTTGATTACTTGAGCTCCAGGAGAGCAAGTGAAACAGATGCAACAGTAAGAAGCAAGAGGTACTTACTTCAAAATACTTTCTTTTCCTTGAAGGACGGTTACCCAGAAAGTGGGAGACTTAGTTCCAATTATTCCACTGAATCAAGAAAGTAATTTTGCATTTTGATCTTCTAATATATTAGTTATAATATATAAAAATAAGACATTTTTATTTTAAGATGGGGTGTAAATCCAGGCCATCAAACCACAAATGCTATTTCTTTATTTTGGGCTC
>NW_010393681.1:61504-67763 GCF_000710305.1 Buceros rhinoceros silvestris | reverse complement strand
GAAAGAGTTCTTCTGGTGTGACTTCCTTAAAAAGAATACCCTAGAGCTGGGAAAACACCCACAAAACTCCACAAAACCCAGAAGTGATTATTCTGAACTGATTTATTTTGTTTGTCAGCTGAAACATGTTTGCCTCACCTTATGTATAGCATACAATTAGTAGTCATTACAATACAGAAAGTTACTGACGGTTTAAGTGTTCTCTAGAAGTCAACTGTTCATTTTTTCTCAGGCTTTTACAGATATTATTGTTATCTGTAGTCCACAGACCCATTGTAAACACAGACTGATCTAAAGTAAACATTGAAGCCTCAGTATCAGATAAACAGAACACTAAGGATTCAATTTTTTTTTTTTACACAAGTCTTCCCAACTTTATTTACAGCAAACTTTCCATATGTATCAATTTTCTTGGGACTTTATAAACTTTGCTTTGCTTACTTTGATGAAGTCCAGAGTTTTGCTGACTATACAGGGGCTTTGATGGTACTTTATGTAGATGTGAATTCAGAAAGTAAAGGAAGTGCTGTGTACAATAAGAAAATGTGTGTTATTTAATACAGAGGTCAAGAAGAAAATATTTTTCTCTTCTTCCAGAAAAAGAAAAAAAAAAGGCTTTAAGGGAATTGTCCCAACTTTTGTGAGAGCTTTTGTATGATTTCTGTAAAACTTTCATGCTTCTGTGCCATTAAGACTTCCACAATAGAGAGAAGCATTACTGGAAACTGTTGTAGACATGCAGGAAGAGTTGGATCTAAACATTGATTTTTGCTTAATTTCACAGAAGCTGGGAAAAAATCCTGAAATGCAAGGTTTTAAAGAGCTAGGTAAGGGTACTAAATAACACTGTAGAGGAAGACAGTGAAATATTCTGGAGAAAAAGGATGCTTGGCCAGTTGAGGACTATGGTATTAGGGAAGACCGAAGTGGTGAAATATGAAAACAAACCTGAGGAGTTACGACTAACTTTATGCCCAGGTGTGTTTAGGAAAAAGGAATTTTTTAAGCATAGTAAACAAAATCATAATTTTATATATGCTCGTCTAAGCAGGAGCTAATTTTGCAGATGCAATGTAGATAACCTCGTTACCAAGATTTTTTAACTGTCTCGGAACACTCAGAAAACCATAGTCTGGAATTCTCTAATTAGAAAACACCAGGCATATTTTTATTGAAAAGACTGCAGGAAATAATGCATTAGTAGTATTTTCTTTAAAAATACCAGTTACATTTTTGCTTGGGTTATCTGAATAGAAAATACAAAATAGGAACAGAATTAAAACAGTGCAGGACAGTGAACAGGGCAGAGGTGTAAAACGGCCCAGAATAGAAAAGACATATGTGGCCAGGATAAAGGAACTGCAATCCAAACATTCCAGAGAAATGCGCAACAGCTTTCGCAAACACTGCCCTACATAATTAGTGCTCCGTTTGGTGTGTTCTGATCATCACAGGGATTTTCAACACAGAGAATTCAAAGGCTTTTAACCCTGTAACACATTCCTGACCCACTTTCACCCTGATACTAGTTAGGCACTCAGTGACCGATCAATCAATGTATTAATTAAGGTTTTCAGATAAACTAATGTCACCTATTGCATAACATAGAACTTTCTCTGAATTACCGCATATGCAGGAGCAAAAATACCAATTTATGCAGGTGATTTAGTATTGGAAAATACCAGGGATATTTTCATTGAAAACATTGCAGAAAATGGTGTATTAGTAGCATTTTCTGGTAGTGTAATCCCTGAGTTTACACACATCATTCTGCTCTTGATAAATTTATGGAGAAATGTTGCAAAAAATACATGTAACATCATTTTATTCCTGGATATGCCAGAAAATAAATGAGTGGATCGGTGAAAGGTTAGACAACAGGTTAGGTCAGATCAGTACCTCTCTGCCTCTGCTGCAGCAGTGTCTGAAGTAACTGGCTGGTCATTTTGTGGGTGGTTCTTCAGTTTTTCGAAACCTCAGCTAAATAGCTATGACTCTGTCTAGGCCCCGTACTTCCAAAGTACACGGAGATCAGGGAATGGATGACTAACTATGAAAATAACTTGGACACCTAAATATGCTTTCTGAGGCAGTCGTCTCCTGAAGCACACCAACGCTTTGAAAAGCAAGACCAGTTTATAATCAAGTGTAGTCTATAAAAATATATTGTTTTAAAATATGTTATGTATAAAAAGATTTTTAAAAAGCGGAAAGGACATGTACACCTTAAAGAAACTGCATTTTTTAAAAAAGATAAGAAGATAGAGTGGCAGTTAATGCTTTCAGATAATGAATTTAGGTTCAGGTAGATGAGACAAAGACAATTTAAAAAAATGATCTGAAGATAATGATCCAAAAGAATATGCTAAAAACAAAATTATATAAATTGTCTCACAAGATGTCAGAGAAATATAGCTGTTATTGTCCTGTTCATTAAGAAAATAAGTTCCCCGCTATTCAAATAC
The DNA here is from genome assembly GCF_000710305.1 of Buceros rhinoceros silvestris. NCBI lineage: Eukaryota > Metazoa > Chordata > Aves > Bucerotiformes > Bucerotidae > Buceros > Buceros rhinoceros. The sequence continues at coordinate 65,298 of NW_010393681.1, read as the reverse complement.
ATAATTTTATCATTATGTGAATCAATGGAATTAAAAACCACACATGATTTCCAAGGTCTTTTTATTAAGAAAATCTTTAAAAGCTCAAAGCTTGCACATCCCTCAGCTTCTGGGTGCACTAAATTCCACAGGCTTAAAAGTCCGTGTGAAATGTTTTTGTTATAGGGTTCTCTCATTCCAGAACGTGTTCTGGAGCACGAAAGGGTCAGTCTTTACAGTATTTCAGTCATCATACATTTCGTTTATCGATTTGCCAGAATGTCTGACTCCAGCTCCATTCAATGGGTGGAGAATGTCATGTGCTAAAGAAAATGTGCTGCTCTGTTGTTGCTGGCTTTGCCCCATGGGTTGGGAGAGAGGATACAGCAGCAGAGCTGCTCCAGCCCTCCTGCACTCAGAGCAGAAAGGCTCCAGTGGGGCTGGCAGGGCTGAGGGGTCAGTCGTTCTGCAATTCTCCTCTGCCCTGCTGTGATCTGAGGTCATAGTCTTTGTCCATTCAGAGAGTCCATGGCTCAAATGTCAACCTCTGCCTGCATAACTCCCTGGTCTGGTTCCTACCAACACCTGAGTCTCACAGTCCCTGCATCCCTTTTCCTGGTCTCTCCAGCAATACCCATCCTACACACCTCGATAGTTCCCTCCTTGAATAGCTGGCACCCTCTGTACGTTTTTACAATCATCTGTTTTGACAGGTAATTGTTTTGACAGTTATCATCAGCTGTGTTTGAAGGGAGAACACAGAGGTAGAACTGCCCAACTAACTCAACAGATGTTAGATGCTAACTCACTGCAGAAAAACATGCTTTCATGGAAACAGAGCTGACTAGAGATGATTTTGCTAGCAAAAGCGTTCAAAATATTTGTATTAATCTGTGGATATATCACATGTGAGAGGACTGTTTTACAATGGTTATTTTACAGTCTCTGTAAAGACCATTTTATATTAATTATGGCTAAAAAATGACAAGGGGTCCTTAAAAACACAAGTATTTCTTATATCTGAAATTAACACTAGAAACATGAACTTTGACTAATTAACTTGAATTTGACCGAATTGTCAAAGCAAGAGGCACAGAGAAACACTGCAATCTCGTTGGGCCAATCTTTTCTGTTTACGTTACAAATGTACTTGCAGGGAAATAGCAGCACACAAGGAAGCACCAATTTACATGTCCTTAAATTTTTATTGTGTTGAGCAGTTAAAAAAAAATTCATCAGGGTGATGACTGTGAAACTCTGAAATGTAACAGAAAAAACAGATTCTCTTGAATCCCTCAAGACAGTTGAGAGACTGCAGGGTCAGCCAAGTAGTGACTTGTTGATGCGAAGTGTCTAGGTTGTGCCTTGCTGGCTGACTGTGGGGAAGATTTATAGCTCTCTGAGGACAGGGGGTGAGGGGTTTGGAGCCTAGGCTCTTCAGCTATCATGGGTCTGAATAGCTCATCTTAAACCTCTTTGCTGGGGTTTTTCCTTTTGTCCAACTTGACTGCTGGGGGTTCTCTATTAACCAAATGATGTGTAATTAGAGTGAGAACCAGATGAGAAGCTCCAAAAAAGAAATTGCACTAAGTTAAAATGACAGGTGTAGACACCATCCCGATATTGTTGGGAGCCTTGTCTTTTAGAGGTGGGCACAGATTCTGGCTGCTGGAAATAAGGCAATATGTTTAGGGATCCTATTTCTACCTCCTAGTAGATGCCCTCTCAGGACAAACTGATCGTGAATTTTTAAAATCTTTTTTATGCCTGGCAAGGCACAGTTTGAGTGGGTTTGAACCTGGATTCCAGGGAGATCAAGCCAGCCTAGATACTGTAAGTGTAACCTTTGGGTAGTTAAAAGTGCTTCAAAGGTAAGGAATGTGGTAAGTCTCTTTGTGATGTTTATACTGAGTTTGACGTATTCAGGGATCTGGTTTATGTGCTGTTCGGCTCATGAAAAGAATACACCACATTTAAAAATTGCGTAACACTGTCTCTTCTCATTTTTCTTCTACATCCAACATCATTTCCCATAGCCATTCCTGAAGTGGTAGAAATAACTCTACAGTGAGAGAATATTTCTTTCATGTGTCCTTTTTGACTGACTGCTTCACAGAAACAGAAGGTAGAGCAAGATTCTTCCTTGTTTATGCTTTCTATCCATTATTCAGTTAATGAAAAAGACTCGATGTGTCTATAAATGTAATTTATATCTACTTTAACAGGTATCATTCTACTTTAGTGAGTATCTATGCTGTTTTGTACTTCTGATTAATTCTCTAAAGAATCTTCAAGATTTCCTTTCAGCTTGAAACCCATCAGAACATCAGACCTCAATATCAGTTCCAGAAAGAACCAGATGCTTCTGGGAAGGACTAATAGCTATTTTTCTCTTTTGAGGGATTATTAGCTCTGCATGAATAGGTTAAAACTGGCTTGTTCATTGTATTCCAAAATAGCCTGTGCATTAGGTCCAAAACAAAACTAGCGCCCAGTGTTAGATTGATAACATTAGAAGTTATTCAAGGTCAAATTCTTTGAATTCTTATGGTTTGAATTATTTTTCACTCTTTGCCCAGCAGAAACTGCAATCCACGCGGCTTGTGTACTAAAAGTAACACATTAGAAACATCTCATGAACATTAAAGTGTTGCTTAATCATCAGAGATACTGATGAGGTGAATTTTCCTAACTTTATTTGAAAACTGTGTTTCAATACTATTGTAAAGAAAATCTCTGAAAAGACACCTCATTGTTACTTTGAAAATGTTTTAAAAAAAACATTCCTCTGTCTTCCCATGCATAATAGCAGATGTTTGATTTAAATAGATGTTTTCTGACCTACACAACATATTATTCACAGGTTAACAAAAAAGAGTACGACCAAAATCCATTGTCGACATTGAGAAAACTGTCTGTTCATCTTCATTAGAAAGCTGCTTTAAGCTAAAATTTGAAAATCCTCTGACCACTCAAATGATGGTGCAATAAGATTGCACTAATGTGCACACACCTCATACTTAGGACAGAGCTATGTAAGCTCATTTATGCTTTCCTTTATCATGAGCCTATGGCAAGTATGTTGAGTAACGCCTGTACGCTCCGACTCTATTTGCAGTCATGTTCAGATCGAATGCCACTTTCTATAGCTTGCCCTGTTACTGCATGGCGGGTTCTCTGGGGTCTGGGTATCTACCTCAGCATGACCAAAAACAATGCTGTAATTATTCTTTTATTTGTATCATAATATCATCTGCACTGAGAGGTAGGTGCGCTCAGGCTTTACTATGATAATAATTTGTGAGATTCTATTTTAAATGGAAGGTACTGACATTCCAGACTTATTTTATGGTAACATCCCCAGGCATCAGTTTTTAGCCCACACAGTGTAGTTGTTATAAATTCTTACCAAATATATCATGCAGCTTCCACTTTCATGGTGTTTCTTGAGGATGTGCTCCCTTGCAGTTGGTTCTTTCAAAGCGCATGACCCCGGTGGCAGCCAGGAGTCTGGTGGGGCAGGAGGGGCTCTCTGCTAACACGGAAAGGAAGGGCAGATCTAGCTTTGAGGACAGTCAGGCTCTATCCCAGTAGAAGTTCATAAGCCTTTCCATGATCTTTCCTTGTTGTTAACAGCGACATGCAGCAGTGGCATAACACAGACATATTTTTCACCATTTTACAACAGAAGTGACTACAAAAAGAGTACAAAAGTCTCACAACAAGGCTATATTGGGTGACAACCAGATGCAATGCATAGCAAATTTGCTGCTTCTTTTTCCGCTAATGTTTCAAGGTGCTGTTGTGCATTCCTG
>NW_010393681.1:59825-61393 GCF_000710305.1 Buceros rhinoceros silvestris | reverse complement strand
ATTCCTGCACCCGCGCAGCAGTCCTTGGCGGGTCTTTCACTTTCCGGCCCCCAGGTCCCACAGCCAGGCACCTTGCCACTTGGCTGTGTGTGTGAAGGGTGTGTAACAGAGAGCTGCAAGGCTGTTCAAAAGGGAATTATCTTTTATTCTATTTTGCAAGGTGGAAGGAGTAAATATGTCAGTATTTTTTTCAGCATGAATAACCTACAGGGTGCTTGTTTTGTATCGTATTGTTCTCCGAAGTCTGTATCGCACCCAGGCAAATGTGCATCCACACACCCACAGAAGGCTACTATAAAGCTCTGTCTTGAGGTTGCTCCAGGCTAAAAAGCAACGGAGCAGGCACTGTTAGAAAGCATCAGGCAAGATCCTTCTTTTCTTGTTGTTTCCCTAAGGTAGTGACCTTGAATCATGAAAATGGAATGAACTTCTCTTACTGAGAAGAGCAGGTGTGGGGCAAAAAAAATCAATTACCATTTGTATTGAAATTTTTTGTATCAGCCTCTGAAACCTGCTCGTTCGTTGACAGCTTTTGCATTGCAAAGCCTAGTTTAGCTCAAAACATAATCATCAACAGCAGTGCAGTTCTCTGTAGATTGTGCTCATGAAAAACTTTTAGAGGTATTAACCATCATAAGAACATTAATTAAATGTATCCTCAGAAATTTGTTCTACACTGTGCCTGTATTTAAGAAATTTTTTGTTTTTCTTCAGAAGTGCAACCAAAAGTGTAGAAGGTCTGAATCTAGTGATCCGCACTATCATTGGTAAAGGACTAAAGAAACAGCAGCGTAAAGCTTCAAAAGGGTTTAGTGTTTCACTTGCTGCTGGCACAACTGTGGTTCCAAAGGTACCAAGAGTTTCATGCGAACGCCAGTTATGTTTCTGAGGAATAATGGTGAGTATCATTTGGCTGGTGAGGACCAAATCTGAGGTACGTGACAATCTTCATAAACTGTAATTCGCTAACTATGGCACTGGATTGGTACTAGGATTCTGCTCATATCTTTATTACGCATTTTTATGACATATTATCTCTTCTTTAAGTTATAGATTCCTGTTTGTTTAGCACAAAGATGACACTTTAGCTAAGATTTTCAGAGATCTAGAGGTGGTATATGTAAAGTAATTAGTCATTTTGAAATTTCATTACTCTCCTAAAGGAAAGTCTTTCCTCCACTTTCTGAGTAGTTAAAATGGTCATGGGTGATATCTTGGGAGCTGGAAAAATAACAGTACGCAGTAGTTTTGTTCACAATGGCAAAACATAAAGAGGCACAGTAAGGCAGCTTATGGGAAAGATAGTACAATAACACTGACCTCCCGACCTTTATAAAGTAGGAAGTTCAATTTCTAAATCAAAAACAGCACCAGAAGCTCTGGGAATGGAAACAGGCTTAATTCTCTGTTGTGCAAAGAACCCGAGATTTCCATTACAGCAGGTCAGATTTTCAGTCCTGTGGTACGTGTCTGCACGTTTCATGAATTCCTGACAGCTGTGTGTTCTGCTGGCCTTGGGAACAAGCAGAAGCCCAGGGGGAGATGTGGGGTGGGTGGCTGGGGATTGG
>NW_010393681.1:53605-59705 GCF_000710305.1 Buceros rhinoceros silvestris | reverse complement strand
CTTTCCGTGTGAATGGGATGCAGAGCTGCCCAGGAGAGGGGAGATTTGAATACTCTTCTGTTCCCCCTGGGGGTTTGCTTAGCAGTTGATACCCTCCTTCTCTCCTACAGTGTCTACTGAATTGGCTGAACTGCAGTAAAGAACACACTGCTACCATCAGGAAAGAATGACTCAGCCCAGATCTCTAATCTGAAAATAAATACTCATCAGATATAGTGGCATTCACCAAGAGATTCTTTCCACTGCTGCTTGTTATAATTTTCTGCATGCAAGGTTTCTTTGATAGTGTGGGTCTTGGAGCTTGACTGATCTCTAGCAAGAGTTTGGTGGAATATCCCTTTGAGGACAGGGAGTTCAGCTGGGGCGGGAAGGTGGACTTACATGTATTTCCATTTAAAGACATACTCTTAATTCTGTGCTCTCAAAATCACAGCAGTGGTGCTCTTCTGTAATCACAATACTAGCCTTGTAGTCTTGTTTTTCAGTACATTCATACCAGGTGATTCACTGTTCAGCCATTTGAAAGAAGAAAAAAGGATGTTTAATATCTTCAAATATCAGTTTAATTAATTGGAGTACATGCTTTTCTGAATTTTCCATATGTGTAGAAAATTATCTGCTAAGAAGAATACATTCTTATGTTAGGGAATAAGAAGATTTCACACCTCAAAGCTGTTTATTAAAGAACTATTGTTATAGTCTTCCAATATATTTTTTATTATATATATTTCCACTTTTCCATGAGACACAATTGTTTGGGAAAGATACAGAAAGCATCTCTTGTCTGTAGGAATGTATCTCAACCAAGGCATAACAATGTTTTGATTCACAGAATAGTTTAAATCCAATTGATTAGCATAAGCATTTCAAGTAAAAATATAAGAATAATTATGTTAATACTACTCTTCTTGCCACAGAGTTTGCAAGGATGAAAAAGATTGAATGTGTGATATTTTCATGCTGTTTTCCAGATGATTCTTCCTAAGTATTTAGCTTGGTCACCAGAGTCCACCACAACTTTGTTGTTATTACTTTGGGGTGGTTTTGTGGTATTTTTTTACTCAGAGACCTAACAAAATTTTCCCAGACTTGCCTATCATAGCATAAATGGTTTTTACCTAGAGACAGCTGGTAAGTTTGAACTAGTTTAATAATCTGCAATATTAAAACAAAACCTGCAAGCTCATACAGACCTTAGCCATGAAATGAGTCCAAATCAGCAGTGTAACTACATACCTAGTTTTTAATAATTTTTTTTAGTATCTATCTTCTTTATCTGCCATTATACCTGATGTTACTTGCACAGACTATGAGAGTCCAAATCACCAGGTGGTGATTTAATGTTCTTAGGACAGGATTCACCTTGATAGGAAAGGTACTTTTAAAGCTGCCTTTGAAAAGCAGAACAGATCAACTCATATATCTAAACTGAGGTCCCATGTTGTTCTCTGCATGACATTGGACAGATTAATTCATAAGGGCCGCACTTTGCAATAGCAGATGAATGATGGGCTCTATGACAATCTACCGGAGTTGACAGCAGAGGAGATAATGTGACAAAAGGTCATGAAGAAATCCCATAAAATAGATGTAGAGAGACTCCTTGAAGTCAGCCTCCCAGGCCACCCACCCACCAGCGTGAGCAGCAGCAGTGCTGGCCCCAGCGTGGTACGCTTCCTCTCCTTCCAGAAAAGCAGCTGGACGCTGTTTCTCCGTTCTAGGAAATCAGTGTGCTCTTTGGGACACATGAGGCAGTTACAGTCCAGAAGAGAACGTCATACCTGCCTCATACTGTTGGCCAGTGGAAACTAGTCTGACACTGCTCCCAAAGACTGCTATCTTATTTGATTTCAGGCTGGGATTTCATTTTTAGTGGAAGACTCTCCTGTTGACCTAAGCATTCTCTGACCTACTTGCTCATCTCCAGTGGCCTTCATTTAGAACAGGCTTTTTCCAAATATTCAATTGTTTTGCCTCAATAATTTCTTTTGCTTCTAATCCTGTTAAAACCAAACAGATTAAGAGTTAAAACATCTAATCGAGCACTCTTCTGTTTTCTGGTTTTTCTAAAGGATGAGTCATATCAGCATGGATCGCCGTTTGTTATTCTTTAGTAAACTCAAACAAGAATATTTATTCTCTCATTAGAAAAACAGTAAATCAGCAAACAGAAAAATGTGAAACAATTTAAAAAGAAATTTAGCTGTATCTTATTGTTCTGTTTCTATTTACAAAAGAAAAAAAGTGATCACAAAATGTTCTGGATTGCTATTGCTGAAGTGTAAACCTGGAACCTTTCTATGCTAACATCCCATATAAACCAATAGCTGAAGTACAGTACACCTGAGCCTTCTGGGAGCTACGTGTGCTGTCTAGAGCAATGGTGGTTTGAGCAGAGACAACTCAGACAGCAACCAGTCCCACAGCAGAGCCAACAGGATGACTGATTTGCATGATGCAGCCCCACTTTCTTTCTACACAAACCCTGTGGTAGAAAGGATAACCTACTTTTTACAATAATTTGTTCTCAAACGGCTCTTCAGATGGGTTTAACAGGGTTCCGTTACTTAGAGATATAGCAAAATAAGATCTTTTTTTGTGATTATGTAAAACTAAACATAGATAAAAATTCACAACCAAGTTTATTCTTAAATTTATAAATATTTTCTGTTATTTTGATGCCTAACAAACACAAGTTTTAGAGCACAAAAACCTTTACAAGATGGTGTCCCACCACGAAGTCTTGTAGCCAATTCATTAGGTACTACTTTAGATGGATAGAAAAAACCACTTTAAAGAGTGAAGGTCTGGGGTTTTTTTTCAGTTTTACAATGGAAATCTGAATTACAGACAAGAAGAAAGGATTCCTTGCAAAATAATTTTGACAGCTTGGTGAAAAAGAGGAGCGTCCTCACAATGGCATTGGGCCGATGTCCTAAATTAACAGATTCCATCATTGGCAATAAGAGTAGGTGCATGTTCAATACAGAAAAACCACGCCCTGGCCATAGATTTTGCATTCCCTAGCATTCGGTACACCCAAAGGTCATTAAACTAGTTTGGCTTGTTGTCCCTCCTGCTGTGAAGGGAAAATGTTGTGGGTGCTGTCTGCTTCAAGCGTATGCAGTCATAATGTTGGCTCTGCCTTAAGAGCCTTCACAGCTGTGCTGTAGCACAGTTAGTTCCCAGCATGACTCAGATGAAGGATTTTATTTAATCTGCACAGAACTTTTTGCAAAAAAAGAGAGAATTTTTGTTTACAAAAACCACTGAAGCTGTTGAAGCTGAAAACAGGGCAATTATGAACAAGAGGCTGCATCTCAAAAGATGATTTCCCATTGTCTTAAGAAGTAATTTCCGTGAAAATGGAAAGATGGGAGAAGAATGAAACACCTTAACTCCTGTAATTGTTCATTAAGACATCAGTCACAGTTTGCAGTTCTTCCAGCTCATAAACAGTAATGGTTGAAGAAGGGCATTTTGTTTAGTGGCTCTAGATTCGGTTTTTCTTGTAGGTCAAATATTTTAAAAATGTGGGCTTTAAGAGAAAAAAATCGATGCATATCAGCAGCGTGTGTTGGGTCACTAAGTACAATTTGGGGGGAAAAGAAATTTCTTTAACACATAGATAATTTGCCTAAGGACTGACATTTTGGGGAGTTGGACCTGAGGTCACCTGATAAATACATAAGAGCACATCTCTCATTTGTCCTTCAGAGGCAGAATGTCTCTGACCACAAGACTCAAACATACACAAGGGATCCCAATTTGCAAGAGCAGAATGAATACTCCAGTCATCCAGTGCAGAGGTTGGTCAATAGTTTTGGTCTACACATCTTTCATGGCATCTGCAGTAAGGCATAAATAGATTCAATAACTTTTACAAGTAAGTATTCCAGGTCCCCTCACGCAAAATGCTCTGATTCTGACCTTTTCCCAGTTTAGCACAGATGCCAAGAGATTGCATCCATGGGAAGGTGAGTGTTACCCAAAACCTACTTATTAAATACTTCAAAACTGCCTGCAAGACTCAGGAATCAAGACAGATGAATTTCCAGGGTGCCTGTTTCTGTGCAGAGGATGTGAAAAGGAAGCCTTTGATCATAAAATGTCCATGATGTTCAAGGAAAATTGTTGTGCCACAGTCTGCTATGGCCAGATAATTAGAACAGAACAGAACAGTGAATGCCCAGTCAAAAGGAATTGACTCATGATGGTACATGGGAATTGCCTCATGGTTTTACAGTAGAATTATAAAGTCAATTCGATAACCACTGTTACTAGAAGGTAACACTAATGAGAAATTCCAGTGTAGCTGAGCATTACCAATCATTATTTGCTGAACCTCAGCAAATACACTGCAAGACCTAAGGAAGGTAAGGCCACAAGGTTGTTTTGGTTTTTATAGGATGTCATCATTAAGTGATACTGGTTATGCTTCCATACAGAAACTTCAGGATTAATTTCTGTACAAATTCAAGCACACAGATTGATACTCCAATTCATATGGGAAATAGTAGGTGTTGTAGATAAATCTGGGTTCATAACCTAGTTAGCAACTAGTTTAATATCCATGGTGAACAGTCCAGAACTGTTCTTAGAAATTAAATTTTACTCAATCAAATGTTGTTCTGTAAAAACTGAAGGGAAGCGTTAGTGAAAATGGGGAAGAGGGAGCCAACCAGAATGTTTCCTTTTTTTGAAAGAATAAACTCAAGAAATGTAGAGGAATAGTTATTGTGGTCAAATGGGCTCAAAAATTTGTAGAATTCAATATGAAAGTGGCTTTAAGTCAAAAACTGTGATCAAATCTCTCTTTTTTTTCCCTGGGCTATTTAAATGTGAATGCTTACCATGTAACGTTGATCAAGTCTTACATAAATTAAACAGCTACTGGATGAACATGTAGACATTAATATAGAAAACAGAGTGGCAATGAAAAATTTATCTGCATGTGATTTGGATAATCCATTAATTTAGTTTAGTTCTCATTCCATAGCTGACAAGGAGTTGGATCCATTGTTTGGTCTGTTTCTACATTTCTATGGAATAGCACCAAACAAATCAATCCAGGTACTACTAGATATCGTACTTCTAATTTATGTCCTGAGCTTAACTCCAGAAGAGAAGAAAACCTTATAAGCCTAGGCATCAATATTTGAGGCGTTTGGTCTTCTGTTCTAGGAGAGCTCGACAAGAGCTGGTTATCTGTTTGCTGTCTGTAGCTACTTGGAGTTTATAAACCAAATAACCTAATTTATCCTGTTAAGTAATATGATACTGGACATGACAACCCAAAGCTGCATGAAATACTTTCACCATCCCAACACAAACATGGAAAATTGGGGGGTATTTAATTCATGCAAAAAAGTGGTGTGTAGTTCCTTTGAAATCCATCAAGCCATTAATACCTTGTGAGTGTCAGACACAGAAGAGATTCTCAGGCTATGTTGAAAGTGACATCAAATTATTTAAGATCTCTTCGTACTTGCTTCAACCTCTTCCACCTCAGAAGAGTCCCAGAGGACTTCCACCCCAGCAGAAGAGGACTTCCCAGTTTAAGTGCAAATGTATTTCAGGTAAATAGGTTTTGAAAGGAGAACAAGTACCTATCAGATTACAAGGCAACTTCAAGCGGATCTTATTTTGTTATGCATGCAGAGATATGGGTCCCTTTTTGGGGATGTCGGTTCATGACTGGCGTTAACGATTTATTGGTAGGATGGAGGGTTCCATGAGCCGCTGTAATCTCATCAACACTTAAGCACAAATGAATGAGCACTCCCGCAGTTAATGACCTGGATCAAATTAATCTACTGAGAGTAGCAATTAGTTTGGCCATTGTTTTAGCAGAGATGCAAACTGTGACAGCTTTCTGCATTCACTTTGGAGACTCTCAAGCTTGTACTTAAAGCTACATTCCCAGCAAAACTACATTCATAACAAAACCTGCTTAAGCAATCTTATTTGGAAAATAAATTTGTGTGTTCTGATCCTATTCTCAGGATAGTTTTCACTGGAATAAAGAATGAAATAGGCTTAAAATGGATTAGTAGTCTCAAATTTGGGTTTGGTTTGGCTTTCCGCCCCGCCCCCCCCC
>NW_010393681.1:45096-53543 GCF_000710305.1 Buceros rhinoceros silvestris | reverse complement strand
CCCCCCCAGCTTTTTGTTTGAGGAGCAAACAGTAAAGAAAAAGGTGGGACTTGTTCTGCATTCCTTTCAAATGTTGTAATGACAGCATCAAAACGAATTATTTGAAAAGTTTAGTTTCAGAGATTGGTGCTTCTGATTTGGGATCTTGTTTTCCTCATAATATTTTTTTTTTATGTTTGCTTTATCCCCAGGTCACACAAAGCCACGGTGTGAGATAGAGGTGGTGAGAAAAGCACTGGAACAGAAGCATTGCAATTTTCAGGCCTCCCTTTCATTAACTCTGATTGCTCATCAGCAGAAATACCCAAGTTTACTACTCCACTTCTGGGATTCTTTCAGTTTGTGCAGCTACATCAAGTAGTTACCTTTGTCTTTATTAGGGAGCATTAAGAATTAAAAACCCTCTTTGGGCTGGAACTTTTGACTCCTAATAAACATATAAAATTTTTTTTACTGCAGAGACTTTGCTACAGGACTTCTTGTTTCACATGTATATATCTCACATACAGCACACACTATCTATTCATATACAGTCTCAGCGTGCATTTCGTACACACACAAAAGTTCCAGATGTGCCGTGCATCTTGTTTAGTTGACTTTATTCTTCTGTAAAGCCAAGAGAAATATTAATCATTCATTTACTGTTAGGGGATGGGTCTTCTTCTCATGTTTCAGTAAAGGGGGTGGAAGAGTAAAGTAAGCCAATTTTTTTCCTATTTAAGGCCAAAGCTGGGGAATGCTTGTGGCTGAGTTCTGTACATGGCCCGGTGCTGGAAGGGCAGGGAACAACCGATGTTGCTATTTTGAATAGATTTTTCTCCCCCACCCCCCCTTTCTTACTTTTGCACAGAGAGTCTCATGTCTAATATTTAGACATGATGAGCTTTGTGCAAAAAGTATCTTTGTTCATTCTTGCCGTGTTTCAACCCTCAGTTATTTTGGCACAACAAGACGGTGAGTAATTCAAGCTTCTTATGATTTAATGTTCTTATTTTATTTTTATTTTCACCAATGATTTCGATAGCTTTTAAGAAGTGTGTACTCACAAAGCTCACCAGAAGACTTTTCCTTCACTAATTCAGCAGTCGAATATTTAATGCTGAAGCTGAAAGCCGCAGGAGTTTGCATTACCATCCCAAAGCTTTCTCTCCTCTTTGCTTTCTTCTGTGGTTAAAAGGACTGTACAGTGCTGTCTGCCTTAGCTGCGCTTGTTCTTGTTCTTACTTGTTTTCCTATTACAGACACTGGAGAGTTTTTAAACTGTTTTTTTCAAGTCTTGAAATAACATTTTAACTGTTAGCTCTGTGCTGCCTGGAAGTTATTTGTCACAAGCTGTAAGTCTTTGCTTCCAGCTTTTTTTTTTTTTTTTTTTGAGTTCTCCTTTGTACTCGTTTGTTTTCCACTGACAGCGTGGGGGGTTGTTTAAAAAAATTGCATGCGGAAAACAGCTTTAAAATTCTAACCAGTTTTGGTGAAACAGCTTTTAAGAGCAATATGTGAAAATATGTGAGTTTATGGTAATTTTACTTCAACATAAAGCAGGCAGGAGAGTAAATTAATTCCCTCAGCTAAAACAGTTGAAATTGTGCATCTGCAGGCTGTTTCGGTCCCTCATGAGGCTGCTTAGCAGCTGATGGTATCTGGGAGTCTGTGCAAGTATGTGTGTGAGTGTTTAGCAAGAGCAAAAACACCAAAAGCCCAATGAATGTGGAATTTAGAGGGGAAAAAAATACTTTGTATACAATAATTCAATTCAGAGTGAAGATAAGTGTGGTATGAGTATTAAAGTTACACAGAAGACATTCCAGAAGTACAGCTGACCTTTTTTGGATGTGCTCTGTTCCTGCTTGCCAGACATCGTAAACCAGATTTTCCTTAAGATAAAACATTCTTCTTTCTTGTAAATATAGAAGATCTGCAATGTATTTATTCCTGCATCGAGACAGTGAACAACTTTACAAATAACTTGATAAGCAGCAGCCAGGTAAACTGTAAAGGAAAACCAAGTGCATTTAAAACCACACCCTACTCTACCCTGTGTGATACAAACCATGAAAACAATTACTTTAGCCCTTTCATGGCAAATCCATCTGCCTCAGCATAACTGGAAAGGCACCTCTGATAAGGAGTTGGCTGTGAGTCCACCAGCAGGCTGTAGGCAGTGGAGCAGCTGGAGTTCAGGGGGCTTTGTGCATGAGCAAACCAGGTAACATCATCTGCCACAGCAGCATGCCCGAATACCAGCCTCCCTCACCTGGCACAGGCACAAGCTAAGCCTTGTGAATTATCCTATAAAAAAACCTACAATGCATATAAAGATATTCTGTAGAGAATAAATATAATATACTGTGAAACGATGCTTTTCTGTTTCTGTTTTTCCAGTATATAAACAGTCTCTTCAGTAATCCTCAGTGAAGAAAATATGACAAAATTTGAGCAAATGCATGCTGTGAGTTTTCTCTGCTTACAGCAGCAAGTAATTTACATATGGCATATATTTAATATGCATTATATTTATGTATATATATATCTTCAGAGGGATGAGGTCTAAGGGGCAATCTAATAGAAAAAGAAGGATCATCAGTTTTATTTCTCCTAATAAACAAATCCCCCCTGACTGCCAGGTCTGTTTCCCTCTCTCTGGTCATATCCTTCAACATATCTGAGGTGCAGCACATATTTGACTCAAGAAATGGTAAATTTTGGGATGCAGAACGATATACAAACGAAGTGTGAGGGAGTATTCTCATTTCTTTGCCACATTCCTGTTTCATGGTGTAGTAACATTTCCTTACTGGGCTAACTTCCATACTACTGACAGGGATGAGGTTACACAGAGAGACTGATAAAACACTAGTTATCCCTTAAAATACCAAATTCTGTCTTCTTTTTGGAATGTTTCTTTCCACACACTTGAATATGGTTTTCTTACAGAAAATAGTCATTGAGGGAGTTGATTATTGGCATCACTAATTCATGCGCAGGGCAGTGATGGAGTGGGAAACCAAATTTTCCATGATTCAAACGAGAATTTCCAGACATGCTACAATACTCTCTCTTGTCAAGACAAATGTTTATATGGTTAGTATCAAATGTAAGTCAATACAAAATTTTCCTTGGAAAAGCCTGCCAGGAGACAAGACTTGGCAAGATATTAAGGAAACTGCTCAGTATGCACTTAAGTTTTAGGATAGTCAGATGTACCTTTGGGCTATGTGTTTCTTTGTCTAGAGATGTGACCACAGCCTTGGGTCGAACCTCTTCAAAAGCTTGGGATGTGGATGTTGTGGAACAAGGAACTTTCTGTGACTTCCATGAACAAACGCTGTATTCCTGATAACCCACTAGGATGCTTTTAGCCTGCAAATGAAATCACCTTGACACAATTCAATCCGGCTTTTCTGATGCGCGTCAAGTTAGCGTAAGGCTTCTGCAAGCCCTGACCATGCTCAAGATAAAATGCCTCCTGGTGGCTGACATGACATGAAGCTGGTGCTTTAGTCATGACAGCTGAACCAGATTCCCGCAATTTATATTCAGTCCCACCGTGTAAAGGCACTTTCACATTCTGCATATTAACTACCCAGAAGTGTAAAGACTTTGAATGTTTCTTTAGGAAAGAAATCCATTCTCTAATCAGCCAGCATGATTTGTGCACGCGTTTGCTAGGCTTAGGGCCTACATTCATCCCATTTATCTTGAGGCTGTGTAGTCTATCAAGACAGCTACTTCCAGAACACAGCATAAATTTTAGCTCGACAGACTGGAGGTATTTGGCAGTTTCCACTGACTATAGAGGAAGCACGTGCACAGCTCCACTCACATCAGCGCCAAAAGGAAGGTCAGATGCATTTATGCCCGTCTCAGCTGCATTTGAGATGGTTAAAGGACACCTTAGTCACCTGGAGTGAGGCATTTCCCGTACGTACACCCCATGGCCCCTGAGGAATTTCACTGAGATCATCAGGAAAGCTCCTGCTCTAAAAGCAGTGTGAGAGCAGAGCCAGAAACCCTTCATTACTAATCCAAATTATTTTTTGCTCTAATGTAATTTAACATTTTCCTTGTAATGTAAGTATTATCTTGGACGTTTGGTCAGAAAGCCCATTTCTGAGGTAAAGACTGAACCCTAAAATATCTCTAAGAAGACTTACTGACCTTTCATATTCCTTTCAGTAGCAAACCACATTTTTAAATGAAATGTATCTATTACATGTACATTTCAGGAGGCAGCATGCAAAGAACCCTTTTTTGCTGAGCACCCACTCCTGATCCCCGAGAAAAGAAGGATGATATTTTAAGAAAACTTGCAAACAGTTAGTATAGCCATTTTGCTTTCTTCCTTTATTAATTGGAAAGGATTAGGAAGGTAATAAAGTAAATGGGTCCTGCACAGATGCGGTATATGCATGAGACTACCAGACTGACATTTCTAGCACTTGCCTATATGCAACGTTGCACATACACATTCTTTTTTTTGATAAATTATCTAGCTTAAGGGTAATGCTAATGGCAGTCAGAATTATCTTTCCTCAAAGTTTCAGTAACACAGACAAGTCCCCCTCCAGAGTTTTGAAGGTAAAACTAGACGATGCGTGGCTGCATGCCAGCAGGTAATTACACCATCCTGAGTAACCTAGGTTATGTGAAGATATGAAAGAGCAGGGATCTACTTCTGCTCTTCCATTTTTCCTAACTGTTTTTTACCAAGCACACAGCAGGCAAGGTTATGCTTAGGAAAGCTGAAACATTCCTTTCTGGTCTGGAAAAATCATGCTAAATGAAAGCCTGGGGAATCCACCCCCTCTAAACATTACATATGATGTTCTTGGAAATATGACAAATTTCATAGACAGTTTTTAGATCACACATCCCTGGAAGACATTAGCCTAAGGAAAATGAGACCATTAAATATTCTTTTCATTATTTTCCAGATTTGTTTTTGATTTGAGACCAAATCTACACAGACTGATTTTTTTTAAAAGGAGGTGGAGTTGGAAACATCCACTGCTTTATTAAGGGGGAAGAGTCAAAGGTAGAGATTGTCTCTGCCACAGGTGTTACTGTTGATGCCTCAGAGTCATCGCATTTGCTTCCTTCTTAGTGCTGCAGATTACAAGAAGATCCTATTTCCTCTTGCAGCTTCTGCCAGAATTTTGATGTTGGAAATAAGCAGCCAGGTGTCACTTGCAAAATCTAAGCCGATGCCGGCCTTACACAAGCTGGGTGTTAGTTTTACTTAATGCTATTCAAGAAAAAGAAAGGAGTGACTTACTATCACTTTTTTGTTTCACAGACTGGCTGATAAACCAGAGTGACATGCATCTAGTAGTCATTGTTCCACTTATGTGTTACTGTCGTTCAAACCTTGTGTTAATCAGAAATGTGCAGAAAATGGGACATACCTGGCTCCGTGATAGGGAAAGTATGCTGTAAGTCAGGAACAGAAACCATGCAGACAGCTGTTTAGGGATTAACAGCGATCTCTTCAGAGTTGAAATGTTCAGCCTACCAGTAAGGGGAAGCAGTAATGAAGCATGGTTTCCTATGCTACCAGGCACCAGGAAAACTATATTGCTCTTGATGGTTTTATGGTAGGTTGGTAGTCTGGAGAAGAGGAGAAACCACAGCTGCTGTGACCGTTACAAGTTTTAATTTGTTGGATTGAAGTTATAATTGCTCAAAACCCACAGAAATGGAAGTTAGTGCAATGGTCATGTTGATTAATACTGCTGTCTTCCACCCATGCTTGTTTAAGAAACCAGGCAAAAGATCTCAGCTAAGAAATGGAAAACTGCTGGCAAAGGCAAAGATACATTGTTAACAAATTGGGGGGATGGGCTTGAAATAACTGGTTTAGATTCTCACATCACTGCAGAAATTTGATGGGATGGAGCAAAATTCAATTTATTATTAGCAAACACCCCAAAAAATAAAGCTCAAGTTTGAAAAGGGTAGAATAAAATCTTTTCCAATTCAACGTGACAACTGTCAGCTCGTTCTCTTTGTGGTAGATTTGCCAGTTGCAGAACTTTAACATGGTTTAGAGTTCAGTACCTACCGCTTGTATGTCTACAGTTTTGAGATGTTCTGATTTTGTTTTTTCACAGATGATAAATCACCTTCAACCCAAAGTGGAACAGAAATTTTAGTATTGTTATTTCACCTGCTGCAATACTTTACTAGCTGTCCTCTCCTTTGACACATCCATCACAATATACCCTGTCCAGAAGGAGAACGGAGCCCAGATGTGATTCCTTTTCTATGGGTGATGCAAGAAGTGTTATTTTGCTTCTGTTCTTTCAAGACAGGCTGTTGAGGGGAGCGTGGATGGATGCAGAAGAAAGGTGCAGGTCCTGGTCCTCAGCATGCTGCCCATCTCCAGCCCAGGGGATCCAGTGGATGCCTCTTGGAAAGGAGGCTATTTAGGGGCTGTGCTGCTCTCGGTGATGTTCTTTCTGTTACAGAAATGCTGCGTGGGGACTCACTGTAGCTGGCTTCCCATGGCCATGCTGCTAGTAGATACAGGAGCCAGTGCTCTGGCTTAGTTACTGCTGCAAGACAGCTACTCTTTTATGGATTTTCTTTCTTCTGTTGAAACTTGCAATGCACAAGGTTTTGCAAAGCTTATTCTCTCTGTGACTTCCCTCACAACAGTTACTTCATGCCTGGAAAAATCTATAAGGAATTCCCACAGAACTTCCTGATCTCCCTCCATTCAGCACAGTCAGTCACTTTGTGTTTCAGGTCATATTTATGTGTAGGGACCATGCCATTAGTATTTCTTACATTGCTTTGAGACTATAACAATTTCAAAGATTAACTCTTGTGTTGCTCCTGGCTGTGGCTAATGGACTGATAATCTCTCCAGGCATTAAAAAATCACATATTAACAAAAGTCAGGAAGTCTCTTCTGTAACAGAGATAGAGAGATGTGCTTATCCTGTCTGAAATGCTGGAAGGGTGCAAGGAGGAATGGCTTCCATCGTTGTCTGTAGAGTAATACATCTTTCATGCAGAAGTGTAGTAAATTATATTCTTCATTTATATTTTCAAGCGGTCATTATTTTTTCTCATCTTGTATTTCATAGGAAAGGTTCTCTCCTTTTTTCTTTGAGAAAACATAACCTACTTCCAACCACTACTTTATTTATTTTCACTTCAGAGCCAATCTTCTTGTCTCTGAGTTTGCTAAGTGGAAGCCTCTGCCTGTTTCATGTCAGAATGACAATGGAAAACATGATATAACCCCCTCCAACAACAACCGTTTGTTGGCTTTAGTTTGGATAAACTTCAGCCCTGGGACTTCTGGCTTTGTTTAGTGAAAGTACAGCAGAAGAGATTCCTTTCAGATTAACTAAGAGACTACTTCAGTTTTCCCTCGTTTATGTCAAACCCTTCATTTAAACATGAACTATCAGAATGAAAACGGTGCCTTCTTTAACAACGCCTGCATGGCTTTGTCTTGCTTTGATTCACACAAGTGCTCCGTGAAGAGATGTCTGCCAGGGACAAGAAAGCATGGGCAGGACATTGAATGGGAAGAATGTGATGATGATGGCAAGATATACATATTAAGGCTGAATGTGTTTTGTTATTTTGAAAGCCTAGGCCTTGTCCTACAGCTAAAGGGGTGCCCAGAAATGGGGGATGAGACTTGTAGGTTTAAGAGTCTAGCTGTACCAGAGTGGCCTTCAGTATAATAGTTTTTCACAGCCACAGGAGACCCATCCCTTTCTGCTGCTGGTTTTCAGTGTCAGTCACTGTGTATCCCACCCTGGAGGGTAGCACAGGCACCTCTGCTCTCCTGTCAGGCAGCAAAAGATTTCCTTTCACGTGCAACATTTCTGTGGGCTGTTGTGGTGGATTCAGGCACCACTGCATTCCTAGCCCCAGCACTCCAAAGGGCAGCAGAATGCAGGAACACCCCGTGCACATTTGCAGCAGTAGGTATGAAAGGATGATCTGTGTCTGGAAACTACTTCCCACAGCAATTCGGCACTGGCAATTCTTGGAAAACTCTTGGACATAGCCAGTTCCCACTGAATTTCCCCACAATTCATGCCCAGTGACCAGTCGGTGCATTAGCAGGCTGTCTGCTGCAAACATCGGATTTCCTCTATTCTTTCCCTTTGTGCTTCTTATCCTTTTTTCCTCCTTTCCAGCTTCTTTCAGGAAAAGGGGCAAAAGCAAAATTGTAGCTCTTTATCCAAACATGAATGGGAGAAACAGTTGCTCACCCAAACACAGCTAATGGAAAAGCCAGGACGCATCGCTCACTGCTACTTTGATGTTCAGTGTAATAGCTGTGCTGAGCGTCAAAGGAGGATGAACTACACGCCCCATGCTTTCCTTCAGCTATAAACAGTGAAAACAGAATTCATATTATCTTGGAAAACACTTCAATGCTCATGAGAGGCTCCTTTAAAAAAATTTTTTTTGGTTTT
>NW_010393681.1:44606-44903 GCF_000710305.1 Buceros rhinoceros silvestris | reverse complement strand
CCCTACAGAGCACTAGTCATTCTGCGCCAGCTGTTTAAGAGAAGAATGTCCTAGTGAAAGCAAACAATAGACTGTGTAGTGGGAATTGCAGGTCTTTGAAAAGAGTAATTGAATTCTGCTCAGACATTTCGAGTATTCTTTGCACAATATTCTAAGCCTGTTGGTGGCTTAGTCTTTGGCAGGGTGGTCCTCTTTGGAGATCCCTCTTTTTTTGTATGAACAGAAAAGCATAAATATGGAGGGAGAAAGAAAAAAGAAAAAAGAAAGAAGAGAGGCATTCAAGTCCAACTGGTTCTT
>NW_010393681.1:43151-44427 GCF_000710305.1 Buceros rhinoceros silvestris | reverse complement strand
AGAGTGTTGTAAACGTCTGTCAGTGAAGAATGGAAAAAAAAAAAAAAAGCAAGCACAGACTCTCTTCATTTATCAGCTTTTCACTGGCTCAGGCTCTTCCACTCATACCTTTTAAGGACTCTGGCAGATAACCTCTGGTGGATCTGGCGGTGTCTGCTGAAGATGTTCTAGCCCTCCCCTGCTACATGGAGCTGTGTCTTCTCACCTTGTGCCAGCAGGCACTGTTGCTTCACAGAGCAGGGAGAGCTAAGGGTGTGCTAAGCTTTAGGCAGACATTTCAGTAGTGATATTAATGAAAAATCATCTCTGTGCTTGCAGGCTCTTCACTGCACCAAGTGTGGCTTTTCACCTGACAAGGGAATTAGGAAGATCCTTAGGTCTTCATGCTTGCAAAACAGGCATAGAACTTGATACTTAAAAGTGGCTCCCAAATTAAGAAAGTTGTCTTTGATACCCTGAGAAAACCCTCACAATATTCACTTTAGTAGCCTTAGGAAGTTGACAATAAGAACGTTGTGTGCAGTGTACAAATAGCCATTTAATATCTTCTATGAGGCAGATTGAGAAGAATTTCAAATGCTGCCATCTGTATCCAACAAACTGTTCAAAATGGTTGTGGGGTAAAATAGTACAAACTGGAATAAGGAGTGAATGAATGCAAACTGTTTTGCAGATGAAACTAGGTTAATGATGTTCTGTGCATTCAGAATCCCCCTCCACCCCCGACCTTCTGAATTACAAATACCTTTAATTTATTGGCAGCCAATGATATGATTCTTTTCTTTAGACGATATGCCAGAGTTCTTTAATCTATCACTGGAATATGAAATACAAGAACCAAACCCTCCATTTACTTCTAACTTCTGAAATTACAGGGAAATAATAAAGGCGCATGCAGTTCTGTTAGTGTAGAATTTGACCTCCTGTTGCTTTACTCGTCTCTGATGTAAATTCACTGTGGAGTTATATTGGGTCTGTCTTTGTCCAATATATCTGAAAACATAAATGATATTACCATATGCAATATACTGCATTGTAACATTTCCCATCTGTTTCAGTTTCGGGAGAGAAGCAGTGAATCAAGCTGATTTCTTCCAAGGCAAACCACAGAAACAGCATTGCATAAAATTTTTAGCTCTCTCACTGAGCTAAGGGGAAAGAGATCATGCCCCATGTGAAACTTTAATCACCTGATAAAAACTGTTTTAATTACAAAGTTAGGCAATGCAGAACAAAAAACATGCTTCTGCCCTGCCCCGTCCCTGCCCCCTCCTCT
>NW_010393681.1:17109-42989 GCF_000710305.1 Buceros rhinoceros silvestris | reverse complement strand
CCCCTCCCCCCCCCATCAGCCTTTGGGTTTTATCTTGAGGGAAATTTTAAAGTATCTGAATTAAATAGTTACAGCTCAGTGTTTTATACGAGATGCTATGTAGAGCGAGCTGTAACAGTTATCAGTTTCCAGGGGTTCCCTTTCACTTAGAAGTTCAGAAGCTGAATCTCGCTTTGATGATAATTTGGATTTGTCAGACTGTGTGCAGTCTGGGAAACCCGATGACTTCTCCAGTACGTCTTTATTCTTGACAGGACAGACCTTCTGCAAGAAGTGTAGCAAAGAACCCTCCAATGTTCCTAGTTCCTCCTGGTCCTAGCTAAAATCAGAAATGCAGAAGTATGTCTTTAAGTACATCTTGAAGGAGGTGATTTTTTTTTTTCTTTAAGGTTCTGGAAAAATGTTTTGCTGGATTATTGAAATTTTTTCTGTACAATTGATCCTAATAATGTTGAGCATTAAGCTATTGCTTTTCTTCAGAAATATGTTAAGCCAGCTTCTTTTGGCATAAAATTGGAAGTGTTCAAGTGTTCAAAACCAAGATTACCTTGACACTTGGACTCTGTAGAAGTGTCTGACTGCCCAAGAGTGGGCAGGATGTATATTTAAATAAACTAATAAATCCATAAAATCATCAGTAATCACATCAGACCTTGAATTTATGGCTTGGTTTAAGACACAAGTCTTTGTGCCATTTGGCATCACTCACTCTAAAGACAAGAAGCACATTAAAATCAAATTACTGCAGAGTAGTGAGAATTTATGCCAGCACTACAACTAAATAGCCACAAATAAAGTGATTGCAGCCTGCTGCTTATTTTTAGAGTGACACCAAATGGCACAAAAGGTGATGTGACAAAAAATATTGTAATGTAAGACAGAGGAGATGGGAAAATCTCATAGGCATTTTACCAATAATTGGAAGAGTGGCTGAAAAATTGTGCAATGGTTCCCTCTATAAAGCATTGAATTGAGATGAAATTTTTACTTCCTGTGTGTCCTGCTCTAATGCAAACTGTTGCCCTTATTAGAAGATTTGATCTGCTGGGCTCTGAGGACCTTCAGTTCTCACCAGGGTGCTTAGAAATGGATGTTCCTTAGGTCTGATCCAAAGGCCAATAAAATCAAGGGAGGTTCTGATCAGGCAGTGTTCTCCCTTAACTGAGAATGAACGATACATATTCTGCAGATTATAGCAAAAGAGGTCTATCTCTACTAAAAAGACAGAGTATAAATATAATTGTCTGAGTTACAGAGTCAGCCCATTGAGAGAGGACTTTGGAGGCAAAATCCCAGAATAACATCTCAGTACGGATGGTCTTTCAGGAATATCTTCCTCCCTTACAAAAATCGACTCAGATCTTGATGTTGTCAAGAAACAGCTAATAACCAAAGACATAAAACTATCTCTTGCATCTGTCAGATGTTTTTCTTAAAAAGACTTCCATAACTTCAGAAACAGGTATAACAACTCTGAGCAAACCCCAAAAAGAACCGAGGTGATATAGGGCAGCCTCCTCTATCCTGCCCTTTGTATGACTCAGTTTGAAATGACAGTTCTGCCAAAACCAACCCCCACCAACTAAACAAACAAAAACCCCTCCTTGCACTTTGTTTCCCTATTAGCAGTTTTGGAACAAGAAAACTCTTCTGCCATTGTTTTTCACACCGGACACCAGCTGAAGCCAGCGGAGCTGTTGTGTAACTGTATCACTAATGGGATATCGCTGGTCCCTGTTTCAAAGCAACGCGTCTGTGGTGGGGTGACCTTTAGAAGTTGCATGAAGAACATCATTCAAGGATGTCAACATGCACGCCTGAATAGAGCCATTTGTGAAACAGAAATATGGAGACAGAACAATGTGACAGATTCAGCCACTTTAGACCACATTACCTTTGAGAAGAACAATAGCCCTCTGAAGATGAAGCAGATGTTCTTCACATAAGTCACACTTTGAAAGATTAGGAAAAAAACCCCAACAATCTGCAAGGAAAACAGATGCATTTTGTCTTTTATTTGGTAGCAAATATTCCATAAGGATGCTTTTTAATCCTGATTTTTCTAGAATTTCTAAAAGCTGCAGAAAGTTTGCAGCATTTGGAGCTTATAAAGAAAAATGAAGGGAACAAGCAATGATTTGTTTAAAATGCAAATACTTGCTTCTACCAGTGCAGGCCTGTTTTTTTTTTCCATTTTGTAACCTGAAAGACAGATTGGGTGGATCTCAGAGCAAGGACGGTTTGGCTACATGGCTACATAATGATCCTTTGCCTGAGAATCCAGCCTCTCCTATACATCGCCAGTGAAACAGTGCATGTCTCCTTTCCTCCATACCACTGACAGACAAGTACAGTATTCTGATTAACCAGCATTCTTTCATGCCGCTTTCTCTTTCTTGCTCTGCATCTGAGTAAAGAGGAAAACATCTGGCACTGGCGCAGTGGCAGAACTCTTCAAACGCCAGCTTTTTTGGCAGACAAGCATCCCTAGAAATAAAAAAGCTTTGGTTTCAGTCTGAAAGCACAGGATGTAGCCGTCCTTTTTGGTGTGAAACTTGGGAAATCTGTGAACCATTCATTCATACTCCTTTTCCATTCCACCTGATAGTAATTCTCCCTCCTATGGGATGTGGAGCAGGGAAGGATTTTTAAGATGGACCCACTCTGATTTTTCACAGCCTGCATTTAAGTGTTTCATCGATTGAGGCTTCATTCCTGATACCCCCAATCACATGGTGAACAAGCCTTACAAAATATTACATCAGTACCATTAAATCTGAAATTGTCCTACTCGGTAGGTACGCCCAAGTTGTCCCTTATGTCTTCATGCACTGTGTGAAATGGATTCAATTAATTAGCTGGTTGTTTTAAGACAATTCCAGCTGAAAGAATGTCTGCAGGCCTTGCAGTTGAAAAAAAAAAAAAACCTTGTTAAAATATTTATATTTCCACCTCTTTAAACTATTTATATTTCCACCTCTTTTCCTGACTCCTGTGAAACAGACACTATTTCAGACTTTATGAATACTCAACACTTATCTGAAATGAGAAGATTCGGACAATCCAGGGTGTTCTGTCCCAGCGAGCCAAGTAGTTCATTACGAGAGTCGGTTTGTTTCCATTACTGATCACAGGATGGAATGAGTATGTTTGATTTTCTTATAAACATCATTGTAACAGCAGACAGGGAGCCCAAACTATTTGCTGTGAGGTAGACATGATGGCATTCTTTTCTGTTCAGTAAATGGAAAGCAGTGATCCTGCAGGTGCTGGGATGAATTCCTCCATCAGCTCCAGTGTAGGGGAGAACTAGAGCGTTTCCACTGAAAATTAACAACATCTTTCCTTTCTACTTTGTCCTTTAGTTGAACGATGCATTAAACAATGCTGGAATACACAATGAATAGATGTATTTACTATAGAGAAAATGTAAAAACACTTTCTGAAGTAGCCATCCTGCAGAGATGACCAAAACTAGGTCAGAGCAAAGCAGCACAGGCTTTGTACAGTTAAGTCCATAAAAAGCAACAGAAAGACCTTTCTTATCTTCAGCAGACTTCAGATCCCATCAAAGTTAGAGGCAAGGCCCCCTTCATCTCAGTGCTCTAGTCTTTACCAGATTCATTTTTAATAACAGCAGAAACTGTTTGCTTGATTGTTGTGTTTGTGACCAGATTCTCACAGATCAAAGCTCCTCGGTTGTCCTTCCCAAGCACTGAGTGGTTGCTGGAGGATCGTGAGTCACCTCTGTGTGGACTATTGCCCTTTCTGAGGCAGAACCAGACAAGTTCAAGATGTTCTTTAATTTCTAACCATTGAGTCACATCTCTGCAAATGGGATATGTGAGTCTGCTATGAATGCAATAGCTGGACATTTGTTTTGTCTGAAGTGGAAAAGCCTTTGGTTTTTTGAGGATACTCTTAGGAGATTTTTCCTTTTGCCATATAAATTGTGGTTAAGTCATGATTATGATGCTTGCACAAACGCAAAGCCAAAAGCAACTGCCAAACAGGTCAGCCTCTCAGGTCATAGCATTCAATAACAAATTCCCACTCATGTCACTAGAGCTGGGATTATGTCCCATATGACATCAGTCATCCTTCGCACCTACAGCAACCATATTTGTTGCCCCCGGGGAACACATTCAGGCTCTTCTACATACCACACTTACAGTTCCTTCGAGACTGAATGGTGATTTTCCTTTCACCTTTCCCTATTGGTCTGCTTACACACAGCTGCTAGGCTGCTTAGAAAATGGGAAATAATTCAAAACCAGGGTATGACAAAGATTGTGCTGCCTTTTTTTATCTTCTTCACTTTTTAGGCCAGCTGAGGGATATTTTACAGCAAAATCTTTTAAGATGTGAATATGCAGTAAACAGCAGAAATGCAAAGTTATTCGAGCTTTCAGATATTAAACTTTAACGTTCTGTACAAAGAATCAGTCTGACACCACTTCTGTGGCAGTTATCGCAACAGTTTGTTGGAGTCAAAGTGCTGTATAGCCACAGTTTTTAGGGCTTTGGGAAGAAGAAGATTTTGCATAGCCATAGGCAGATACTGTTGAGTTCTAATGTTTTGGTTTGTTTTTTTTTAAATCTGAGGCTAGTGCATATCTTTAGGAATCAATAAGAAAAGCTGGCTAAGGCAAGTATGTGAGACTGTTTTACCGCAAGT
Organism: Buceros rhinoceros silvestris; assembly: GCF_000710305.1. Lineage (NCBI taxonomy): Eukaryota > Metazoa > Chordata > Aves > Bucerotiformes > Bucerotidae > Buceros > Buceros rhinoceros. Next base: position 38,311 of record NW_010393681.1, on the reverse strand, counting down.
CTCGAAGTAGGCAAGTCAGCTTTTTTATAACCTTATTATTCCTATATGTTACTTGCCAGTGCTTTAGCACAAATCAGATTTCCAAAGGATTTTGGAACTAATGGTTAATCTTTATGAGCAATGCAAAATGCATTATGTCATAACATGCTGACACACAGATCTACATCTGAGCACAGAGGGGGTGTCTTGAACGGACTAAGTCTTCCCAGATGTAAGTTTCCTTTGGAAACCTATTTAGTACTTTCATTCTGCCAAAAGGCCTCAGTGGGTTTCATTGCAGCTCTCCGAGCTTATTTCTTAATTCATTTAACAATGTCCAGAATCTTAAAAGCAAATACGAATGTCATTATATCCATATGTCTTCAATTATTGCTGCTTTTCTTTCTGTTAAATGATGCCATCTACTGTAGAAAAACCGAATGACAACCCTGTAAAATTGCAGAGACATCTGCTTTATTTGCTTCTTACTGTAAAATTGTATCAGTTGTCATGGAAATTTTAAATTTCCATTGTTTTAACAGGGAAAAAGTGAGTATTCTCAGTGTGGAAACTTGGTCACTGAGAAAAGCCTCTGCTTCAGAAAAGAACAACTGTCTTGAGAACAGAATCTTTTCTAACTACCAATGCAAAAACATGGGAAAGATTGCCCTTTTCTGCTCCTCATTCAAGCTGTTCTCTTCACCATTAAGGCAGCAGGATCTGCTCTGGAAATAACAAAACAAATACATGAAAAATAGTCAAGATAAAAAAAAATGACATACGAAAATGCAAATCCTTGGATATGAATTTCCTAGTGAATAAGAACCTTAAACACATAGGTTTTTGTTTTTTTTTTAAAAAAAGTGGTTTTGCTACGGAAGTGTGTGTATACTATGCATTTTTTAAGATGTGTATGCAATTTCTGTAACTGTACCTGACGTGCGCACACAGTAACAGTATTACGTTCTTTTAGATATGTATCATGTTATTTTTAGTTAACAGTTATGTACAAACTATGCTTTTCCCTAAACTAAAGAAAAATCAGAATAGTCTGATAACAAGCTGTAACCTGCCCAGTAGGCTACTGATGGTATTCTGCCTGCCACAGCATACTGCTTTTGAGGTCTTCTTGTATACAGTGAATCGCTCGTACAGTGAGCAGCTCAGCTTTTGCCACCTTGTAATTCAGGTTTTATCACGAGTCATTAGAGAGACTAAAAGGAAGATTTCACTTCTCGTTTCTAAAATACATTTTGGTCTTCTTGTTTGTCAGGAAACCTTTGTCATTACTATTGTCAAGGCTGGTCAGTGCCTGCAGTGAGTGCTGGTTTGTTAAAGGAGGAAAATGTTTCTCACAGAAACAGTCAGCACCGCAATTAATTCAGGAGAGAATCAGTTTATTGACCTGGGATCCGCTGACATGATTCCATGGCGTGAGAGCTGGGAAACCAAGCAACTTTTTTAGAAACAAAATCTAGCTTGGCAGACTAAGGAAGGGTGCCCAGGGCCCCTTCAGAGGGAGTGGTCATTAGGCAGTGTCCTTTGAAGCAGCATCCTCTGGTGCTGTGACTCTGTGCCACGGAGGGTGTGAGGAAGGTGCTGTCCTGGAAATAAGCAGTTCTTCTCCACCTCTCTTGTGCAGGATCTGAAGTTTCTAGTGAGGTCCAAAAGTTGAAGATGCAAAGCGAAAAGAAAGAAATGAATTTCTGAGTGATAGAAAATCTCTGAGGGGGATCAGTTTTCACATGCTACTGGAATGTTTTAAATTTTAAGGATTTTTGTGTTGACAAAGGAAAGTAAAATACTGGCTCCCAGCTCAATATCAGGCAAAGAAAAAAATACTGGCTTAAAAATGTCTGAAAAGGATTTTTAAAGCTTTTTGTGTGTATTTGTTTTCTAATAAAGCTGGTAGTCAAAACCAACTCTTAACCATAAGCAGTGTCAGCCTTGACAAGCCAACATTTTCGTGTTTGCTGCTTTTATAACCGAAGTGCAGAAATAACATAAGCTGGTGTACACAGAAATTGGGAAAAGAGACCTCCTGTCTCAGGCAGTGCCCTGCACTGAGAACCTCACTCCGTTTCACCACAAAATGAGACAGGAGGTCTTGGTTCTATTCCCTGTCACCATTACAGAGCTTGTACAAGGAGGTGATGCATTTCATGGGTGACATAGAGGAAAATCTTAGGTTAATATGGACAAGCAAAAGCATCTGAGTGAGACTCTGGGAAGGGAGCAGACTCTGAAAACTTAAACTCAGTTGAGTACCTAGCAATAAAGAAGGCGAAGTGCTGAGGTACAAAAGGCAAGAGGATTCAGGGAAGACGGAAATAGAAGTTACGTATTATGGGAAAGATGAAACCAAACAGAGAGAAAAGGGACTGAAGCAGAAGTGTGAGAGGAAACGCATCCAAGTGTGTACCATGCCAAAGAGCAGGGGTATGGGTATGGGAACAGATACCCACAAACACAGAGAGAATGAAAAACAAAGAATGTAAAGAGAAAAAAAAGACCAGTGTCTTCCACATGGTAGTGGAAAAGAGAAAGATGTTGCATGCGAGAGAATAAAAAAGGACTGCATAACCAATAGGAATGGACTGCTCTAGAAGTTTGGACTCAGTCTCATACTACATAATTATGACCATTACAACAATTTGATGACATTCAGAATTTTCTGTCTGGAGCCAGTGGTAATTTTAATGTCAGAGCTTTAAATGACATCTTTTGGCTTATTTATTTTTCTTTTTTGAAGTATGATATGTAGTGAGTAACTTATTCTGATATTAAGATTTTAAGGATGATGTAGGTACACAGATAGCTCTTCCTCCAGGATTTTGTGTGTGTAAACTGAACCATCTTGAATCACTGGGAAAAATCTTATTCCATTATTTAAGACATTCATTGATACTTATCTTTGCAATCTGAGACTTCTGATAACTTCTACGAAACTTACAAGGAGTTTGTCTAACTTCGTAGTGTTATTTTCGTATTAGTTCCTTAAATGACTGGGCTTTGGGGATCTTGTTTCTCTCAGAAAATGCAAACCCAGAGTCCTTGAATGTTTGAAGCTGGTTTTCATCGGTCTCTTCAAATTCATTATCTACGACAAATCTGTTCAGTGGAATAGCAGTTGAAAGGAATTCACAAAGCCATGAATATTACAGATGTACAATGGGGTTTTTTTGTGTGAAAATACAGACACTTACAAAGTTCGAGCAGGCCGGATGACACATTAATTGCAAACCATTTGGGTAATTAATGTGAACATTCTTTTAGATCTACTTCATATGCTGATTTTCAAAAAAACACTTTGAAAATACTTGGTGCTGGCTATTAACGCAAGATGTTAGCGACAAGAGTTCACGCGGGACAGATGGCTTATTCCGCATCCATGTGTAAATGCTCATGTTGTCACATCAAGGCGAATGATACACTTGTTTGAGAGATTTGGCATGTTTCCTTCTTAGCTGCAGCAGAGAATTCAATTGCTAATTACACAGTAACTCAGTCTGACACTAAAATTACTCAAGACGGAAGATTATCGCAGATTTAATTGGGCTTTGGATCAGCTCCAGGAGGTTTCTATTGATGTCTATTTATAGAATCAGAGCAGACTCCACAATTAATGTAACCGATCCTCCCACTGTCTGAAGTATTTAGGCTTTTACTTCATAAGCGTTAACTGTATTACAGTAGAAAACAAAACAGACTATCCAACAGCTTCCATGTTATTCGTCCTTTATTGGGAAAACACATTTGAAATAATATTGAACACTATTTCATCTTTCTTTCCAGTCGCAGGATGTACCCATCTTGGGCAGGTTTATGCTGACAGGGATGTTTGGAAACCAGAGCCATGCCAAATCTGTGTGTGCGACTCAGGATTTGTTCTCTGTGATGACATCACGTGTGATGATCAGGAGCTGGACTGTCCCAACCCAGAGATTCCCTTTGGGGAGTGCTGTCCAGTTTGTCCACAAACAACACCCCAACCTACAAGAGTAAGTTCGTCCTCAATGTTTTTACTTTGGTGTTGACACCTTCTTGATCCACATCATAATTAGGATGGGCAAATTTTTCCAAATCTGTCAGAGAATTTTGCCAGTTCTGTGAGAGAATCAGTACCAGATCTGATACAATACTTTTTAGTCCTTTGAGCTATGTAACTGAAAGCGTGAAGTCCTTCAACCCAGCTTTACATAGGCAACAGGCATACATAAATAGTAGAGAGGGTCAGAGGGAACAATTAGCCATTATGTTTTTCGTTTTATAGAGAAGCATAGGAATAATGCAAACAGTTTGTTTCTTGACTATGTTCTCAATCTATATCCATGAATCTATTGCCAACGTAAAAGAACATTAGATACTTTTCACAGCATACTGCGAGTCCACATTTCTTATCAACTCAATACTACATCATCACAGAGTGAATTTCCTTTTGCAGAGTTATTGCTGACTTGGTGCTCTGTAACGAAAAGATGATTCGAACACTACATCCCTAATTTATCATCATCTTATTTATAGACACCAACATTATATAAACCAGTTGCAGCAACTTAACCTTGAATATTAGGGCATGCCAAATCCCCTGACTAAACTGCTTCAGTGAGTGAGCCAGCTATACTGAGCTCTAAGGTTATCTGAACATTTCACCCTTGTTTAATAACCATGAGATTCTGTTAAAGTGCACAGATTTCTGCAGACACATCGAAGATTCTTATCCGGAAGATAAGAGCATGAAAGAGATGTGTATACAGAACAGAAAAGGAGATGCATTTCTGCAGCTCTATAGTGTATCTGCTTAAATGTGAAATGTCATATACAAATAGGTCACCTAGTGTTAGTTGCACCATGCTAATGCAACTGTACTGCTTCCAGGATTACCCGAGCTACTTCACCGACCAGTTTTAAAGGTATAAATGAGTGGTATGTAGAAGCATGCTGGAGATTTAAAGCACAGCTCCCTCTATTATTGAGTCTAGAGAAAATTGTATTCAGTTCTGTGCTTCCTGATAATAAAGGACATGTAGACTACTTCCTCCAGCCCCTGTCTTTGATATATAAGAGTTTTGTCAGCTCACTGGAAGCTGTCCTGCTGACCTTGGATGGTGCATGGGTGAAAGATCCAAGATAGTTTCAGCCGATATTCTACCAGTAGCAGCTGAATACATAAAAACCGTTCTGAACTATTAATTCGGAATCCAGATAGTATTGTGTAACTGACTTACTAATTGAAAAACAAATAAACTTGAGGACTAGATGCGACAAATTAAAATTAGCTACATTTTCACACATAACGTGCTCGACCGAGAAGGATACAAGAAAACTGGCCGTTATGCAACTTTCCACAGTGGGCTTCTGTCCCCATTGTACTAAATGGTAAATCTCTACTGACTCCATTAGTGCCATGTTTTTGCCTACAGAAGAGGTCTGCCTTTATGGATGAACTATGAAAACGCAGGTGCATTCACCGAAAACACCACAGCTTTTAAATATACTGAATAAGAATGAATGGAATTCCTTTGATAAAATGATATTCCAGTGTTCGAATGTGTTTTCCTCTTGTTTATATATATATTCAGATTTTGATTTTGGTTTTTTTCTGTTCTTTCTTAATTTAATTACTTTTCCTTTTTTTCTAGGCTCCTGTAATTCCCCGAGGCCCCAAAGGAGACCCTGTAAGTGCAGCTTTTCTTTTTCTTCCCAAGAAAACTAACAAAATCAAGCACCGTTTCCTGTAGTGCTATATATCCCTTTCAAGCTGCTGAGATATCCAGTTTTCACTGATGTCTGCACTGTCTGTAGGACAGTGCCACATAGTTATTTTGAAGTAGCCCTTTATCTTCAACCAAACTCTCAAAAATTTAAACTGGAAAGACAGAGAGAGAGAGAAAGTTTAATCCAAGCTGTATTACACTTGTTCTTTTTTGGTATATTTCTTCCCATAGAAAACCAAAAAAATTTATGGACTTCACTAGCAGTATTATTTTTAGATTCAGGAATTTACCTGTTTAATATTTCTAATGTGTTCGATCAAATATCAGCTGCAATAAGGCTTGAGCAACTAGGAATTGTTTCCCTGTGTGAATTTTGTCTGTCTATGTCTTTCTTGAATGCTCAGTTGTGGCCTTAATTATGTTTAATAGAGGAAGTTTCCCACCACAATCACACTAACTTCGTTACGGATGGAAGGATTTGTCCCACGATGCCCTTGTACTTGGACACAAGTGCTGATGTGTGAATCTGTTCCGTTTGTGTCTTTGCAGGGTTCTCCTGGGGCTCCAGGCAGAAATGGTCCCCCTGGTCCTCCAGGACTCCCAGGAACTCCTGGAGCTCCCGGCCCACCTGGAGTCTGCCAGTCATGTCCCAGTATAAATGGAGGCGTAAGTCATCATTACGTTCATCTTGTATTCATTGCTCATAAGCATACAAAGCAACACTGCAGGCAACTATCCCTCGCACCTTCACACATACGCTGCTTTCAATGGCATCTGTCTCTCAGTTGTGCCTTTGAAAAACACAGCTGAGTGTTAGGTGGGGTTTGTTGCTGTTTTGGGGGGTTGGCAACAGAATTTGGCAGAAGTGCAATTAAATCTCTGACTTATCTTAGTTTTTTAAACTTCTGGAGCCAGAACCGATGATGGACTTACATAACTCAGAAATAATTTGACAAGAAAAAAAGTTTGCAGTAGGAAATCCGTCCCCTCAAGCTTAATGGTTAGGGAACTCTCTTACTTTTCTGTATTTTATCCAATGCATGTTTAATAAAGAAACATTTCCAAAAGACTAGACAGGTCCTCTGCTTGCAGGGAAGTGCCACATAAGTACTATTTGTCATGCTCCTGCTTTATTTCTGGCCCACTGAATCTTGAGTTCTCTTCTGAAGAGTTAGGCAGACTCAGCAAGAAAGTTACTTTTAACTAAACTTTCTGTGCAGTTGAATTTGTAAAGGGAGCTGAACCACAGCTAATGCTCTGTTAAGAGATGGTATTGCGTCCCATGGGGTCAAGCAAGCCTAGCCTTACAAGACGGGATTCATTTAGCACAAAACTGCATTAATGCCATATTATTCAACTAAGTTGGCTAATACTTGCATATTAAAATCAACATACCCCAACTAAGTGGTTTACATGTGAATTCTTTGAAAAACTGACTGTAGGATTTACAGTTTTCTTTTTTCTAAGCAGTGTTTTATATAGATGTATGTGTCAAAGATGCCATCTACTTTCAGAAAGGCCCACAGGACGTGTTTTCACTCCATGCCTTGGACTGAGCTTCCATCCCTATCAAGATAAATTGTCAAAAGCATTGAGGCTTGGCTGCTTAGGCTCAAAAGTGATGGTTGTATTTGAATTATTTGGAGTGACACAGTGGACAAAGTGAAGGGAGAAAGGGAAAGATGGAAAATGGTGTTAGGAAAAAAGTGTAGAAGTCATGCTTCTGATATGTGTATTTTCCCACACATGAGTAAAAATAATTACTTGTAATTCAGGGAAGGACAGACTTATATACGTGTAAGAGATTTTTTGCTACAAAATTCTCTGAAATGAGACATACATTAGTCACAAGTAAAAGACATTGGGAAAATAATAATATACTGTTGCATTATTTAGTGCAACAGTAAGTCCAACAGAAAAGAGACTGATGAAGAAAATGGGGCGAAAAGCTTCAAATGAGTCCAACAAGAATAAGAGGAGAGAGAATGGTAATCTTTCAGTTCAGCTGAGCCCCAGGTGTCAAGGTGAAAACTGGTTGTGCATAGTGCAGGGAGCTAATGTTAGCATGACCTCAAAAGAAAGATACCGGCTGGGCTCCTCTTACAGAGGATTTAATTATACGGCAGCTGTATGTCAGACAAGTGCTCCTCAATACATACAGATGAGTTATTGCCATACATTTGCCATACCAATGCAAGAAAAGACTTGTTTGATTTGTAGCAATGAGCAATGACCTTTTTTTTCCTCCCCTTTTTTCTTTTTTTTTTTTCCCTTTCTGTTTTTCTCTATTTCTTTTACAGAGTTTTTCTCCACAGTATGATTCCTATGATGTGAAGGCCGGTGGACCTGGTATCGTTTACCCACAGGCCATTGTAAGATGATATAGCCTTTTTTCTGCCCTTTCTGTTTTTTAAAAAAAAAAACAAATTTTCTGCTCGTAGATTATACCTTGGATGTGTATGTATCCTGATTTTAATTTAATGAGATAAGTTTTAATTTAATTGTTTCCTACAAGTGAAATGAGATGTAAGGCAGCACATTGCTTGTCAGTATCATTCTAGAAAGTAACTACAGATTATCTGGGGATTTTGCCTTTTCTCTCTCTATTTTCCTTTCCTTACCTTCTTTTTCCTAATCTCTCTCTGATTCACTTACTTATGCTACCTAAACACATGTAACCCTTTCCCCTTGCATACATTCCTCGTGTATCTACTTTGTTATACTTCTACCAATTGCTTCCCTCCTTTCCACCCCTTTTTTACCCCTTCAACTGTCCCTCATCTCCCTTTACTCAGCCAGCAGCATTCTGTCTTTACGTGGTATAATACTCCACACATGTTTACTTTTCCACAATTCAAGTTTGACTTGTAACAAGTGAGTAAACCCCTCTTATAATCTCTTTTTCATCCCAGAAGCAGTGAAAAGCTTTTCAATTTTTTTTTTTTTTTTTTTTTTTTTTTTTTTTTTTTTTTTTTTTTTTTTTTTTTTTTACAATGACCACTTTTTTACCCACAGCTATTCAGACTGTGTACTAAGGATGCCGTGTCTGCCCGCTAGGCCTGGGCCAAGCTTTTCACAGTTTTTTTAGTGAGATAAAGCATGGATTGCCTGAAGGAGTTGTGCATGATCTATGCTTCCCGTATAAAATAAGTTTGAATGTTGCATCTCAGGATTTTCCTTTTAGGCACTGGGATTTAGAGATAGCCACCACTGATGACATGGAGTGTTCTCGATTCAGGCAATCAGATCTACAGAGAATGTGGTGAATTGGCTGTTACATGAAATTGGTTGCTGCTTCATTAAGCATAATCATTTTCAGACCAACGGTGCAAAGCAAGGTTTGGGTATCACGTGTTGCAACATACCAAGGCAGTTCCAAGCAAATGTGTTATTTCTCAGGGTTCCACCAGATCATCTTGTGAAATAAATTTTACTAATCATGACAGCTGTTTTTCCTGAAATACAGTTCACTATACTTTCACCTCCATTTTAATCTGTTTATTTCTACCTCTTCATTTGCTAATATGATCATCCATGTACTGGTCTTCTTCAGCCATATTTTTGTATTTGTTGATTCACTTGTTCAGCTCATCACAGCTTTTGCTTATCATTATCATTCACATTTTGCTACTTGGTGTCTTAACATGGGATGTGCTGACAGATAACCGAAATAACTTTCTGTCAGCAATTATGGTTGCTTGTCTCTATTTTGGCTTTTTTCCCTTGAAGTGCTTGGTGACTTTTCATGCTCTGACCCCTGGACTTGAGTCAAAAAACCCCAACCCAACCCAACCCAACCCAACCCAACCCAAACCAAACAAACCCAGGACTTAATTGAGCACCCTAGAATATCTTCAGCCAGGATTGTCTGTATGTCTATATGTCATGTGGTCTCTTATATTGCATCATGCCATACACGACTGCAAAGAAAGCAACAGAGAAATTCCAGGCAGATATAACTGAAATCACTAGAACTAAATAATCTTTGTCATTGACATTACACAGATTAACATAGATGACATAGATTGTTTATTAATTTATAATTTAATTTATCAATTTTCAACGTAAACACGTGTTTGAATAAATATACAAATTGAAATAATTTGGAAGACTAATAAAATTAAAAATGCCAGCTATAGCACCAACATTTGTCCATGAGTGGTTACCATGCCTGGTATTTCCTCAGTCACAAATCTCTGCATTACTGTCTTCCCAGTGGCTTTCCACTGCCTGTAGACCTGTTTTGTACTTTACATCACAGTTTCTCTTTACTTGCTCGTGTAACCTCCATGCACTCTCTTTGTCTCTTTCCACCAGTGCACATATTCTAACTAAAATATGTCCATTTGTTCACAGCCTGGAGATGCTGGCGGCAAGCAAACATCATACCTAACTATCCATTTATCTCCTCAGTGTGCACCTTGAAAAAGACAATGTCTTGTTTGTTTGTATCTGTTTGTATCTGTTTGTTCCTTGCAATGGATGAGTTGATGGCTCCAATTCATGTTGAATCCAGATGAGTTCTAACAGTTAACAGCAAGGCACTGCTCATTGTATTCACACAGTGAAGGCACCTCGATTTACCCAGACACTAACTGCTCTGCCACCTGGTGTACTTCTTGTCCTAGAAGATAGCAAGTATTCCAACGATTCTCTTTTTTAAGACAAAAGACGATCTGTGAACTAATGTTAACTATATCTGTGAACTATATCTGTAGTGTAGTAGTATACTATACTACATATACTAGCATACTATAGCAATACAATTAACTTTGTATTATGACAATGAGGTTCATGTAACATCTGTAACCCATGACCTGTTCTGACACAAAATGACAATATCCCATGAAACAAGCTACATGCAATAGTAAGCCATGGAGTATACTGTCAGCACTGCAATTCTCATGTAATTTGTATGCTGAAGTTGTTTTGGCTGTAACAAACCCATGAAGAGTTTAATTTAGCAATAACATTTTTTAAAGAACCACATATGGCTGCAGTAAAGCACTGTGCAAATTTCAAATGCTTTCTGGTTTGCAGTACCAAATGCTTTTGTGGCTGTTGCCACTCTTGTTCAGAGTTTTCCTGGTAATATCTCACTCCCTTTCCACAATTTAAATTAAGAAACGGTGTTACTGATCTGAGATAAACCAGATGTATATTGAGGTTTCATCTTCCGAGTCCTTTGGTTAGTCCAAATATCATTTATATCTTATGGATTAGTACTGTTAAAGTTCAGAAGAGTTTTCATTGGTGAAAATGCTTGCCTGACTGACAATAACAAAAATATGTCCTTAACTCAGTACACCTGTAAGTCCTAAGAAGTCTCGGGCAATAAATGGAGTTTCTCACACAAAGTTCTTCTAATGGGTTGTATGTGTATATGTAATACAGCTCCTGAATGCAGGTGAGAAATTTTAAAATTCGTTTTAGAAAGCAAAATCTGGCATCTATAGAGTAGCAAGCAAATTTATTAGCACACTTTGATTTCACCACTAACAAAGCTCAGTTGCGTGGCAGAGAAGCTGAAGCTCATTTACTCTGTTTAACCCATTAAGAGTTCCAGTTATCTGTTCTTCCAGTTCAGGTAGCTGAAAAGCTATCTGTGAGCATCCATTTGGGGGTCTAGAGAAGAGTAATATTGACTCAAAAGGAAAAGTTACAAGTTTGAAAATGTTGTGTGGAGTACGCTACCTAAGGCTGCAACGAGAAACCCAGTGAGGCCTTCTCTGAAGGGACTGTAGCTACTCGACAATGTACTTAGCAATGTGTGTAAACACTGCTGCTCCTTTTTACTTCACCAAGTGAATTTGACCACAGATTTTTCTACATACTAATACGACAAAATTTATTTCACAGTTTTTGGTGACTATTGCAACTACATTACTCTATAGCTATATTACATTAATGTAATGACTGTTTTTTAATCCACACTTTAGAGTGGCTTTCCAGGACCCCCTGGTCCCAGTGGTCCCCCTGGCCCACCTGGTCAAGCAGGTCCTCCTGTAAGTAAAATTCATCTTTTTGTAATCATCTCTCATTCTTTTACACTAGCCGCTCCTTTACTCGGTCAGAAAGGTTAGGTACATTTTCAACTGATAAATCTAGATATTGTGCTGCAGAATGTTATGGATCGATGTCATCTTCTGTCAGCTGGGCTGTACTATCTATGTACCACCAAGACTGAGGGCTGAGGGCTAGGCATTGTGCATGTTTTCCCCTGAGCTTTCTGCAATATTGTGGGGTATCAGCTAAGGTTGTCCTAAGACATACCGCTGCCTATCATCCTCTATTAACATTCCCAAATATTTATTCACACAAAAATTTAACAGGACGTAAAGGAAAGTGAGAATCCTAACACACATTCTGTGAACACACAAAGGGGCTGAGTTTTTTGATGTACGTTTCCTTTTAGAGGAATAGGTTTAATTCTTTCTTCATGGAGGCATATTCTGTTTGCTTGTCCTCATTTCACCTTCAGTCATTTGTTGACAGTTCTGACTCCTGTTTTCCTTGCAATTTTGAGACAATTATGAATTTCAGTAGCACCATGGAATAATGCATGGAATTGTTCACATCTTAACTGGAGTTTTTCTGCATTTTAGGGCTCTGCTGGATACCAAGGTTCCCCTGGAGAACCAGGACAACCTGGCCCTCCTGTATGTATACATTACCTATCACTGTATATGTTAAAGGCATGATCTTACAAGCATGAATATGTGTCATCACTGGAGTGGATTGATAATTTTATAGATCATGTGTTTACTATCATGTCATATGTGCAAGAATTTTATGACAACTAAAGCATTTTAATTTGAAAGAGACTTAAGGGGTTTTTTTTAGTGTATTTAATATTAATTATTTTTCTACAGGGACCTCCAGGCCCTGTTGGAATGATAGGCCCAGTTGGTCCACCAGGAAAAGATGTAAGTTCACTATTATTTATCCAGTAATTAATAAATGGGAAGAAAGAACATTTATTAAATGGTAAGACAGCAGGGCATTTAAGAATTGCATTTAAGAATCTTTAACATCCCTCTATTTCTCAATTTGACAACATGACTGAAAGACAGTAGACTGGGTTTATATTAGGTATAAATGTCCATTCCAAAAACAGTTTCAAATTAGCAGGCAATGTGATTGACACAATTTGAAAAAAAAAAAAACAACAGAAAAACGCACAAAAAAAAAAAAAACCAAAACACCTAAGCATGAAATATGTTATTTTGATCTGGTGCAAAATAAATTAGCAGTTATGAAGAAAATCAGACAGTAGTGGTAGTTACCTGCTCCCTTAAAATCTTGTTTTGTGAGTTAAGGCTGTTAAAACCATCTTTTGTGTCACAGCTGGGAGTTCTGAATAGGTATAGTGCAAGGCGAGAGAAGTAGCTAGTATTTTCTCCATCTTGTGTTTCACCATGAAAAAAGTTTTCTGTGAACATTTGTTCCTAAAGGATGGCTGGAAATAAATTAGATGTTAACCAAAATCTTGTTAAAAATTGAGTTTATAAATTCTGGCAACTGTTTCTCAGGAGGCAGTTATAGAGTGAACCGTCACCCTGCTATAATTTTCCCCGCTGTCTTTGGTGTAAGTTTCACCTGCTTCATCTTCATCTACTAGGGCTGGTTCTTTGCCAGTAACTGAAGCAATAGCAAAATAGTAAAAATAAAATTATTTTCTTTCCATAGGGAGAACCAGGAAGACCAGGAAGAAATGGAGACCGTGGAATCCCTGGATTACCGGTATGGAAAAGTCCCCAATAACAACGACCTTCTAATCAAAAGTTTTGTTTTCTCATTTTAAGTTATTCAAGTGAACATGACAAACTACGAAGATTGGTTTGTGCTCTTCATACAGTATGTGATTTATTAATCTTTCTATATTTGTGTATTTAGGGTCACAAGGGACACCCTGGGATGCCTGGGATGCCTGGGTTGAAAGGTCAACGAGTAAGTATTGAGTATATCGAGTATAGCTGAGTCTGTAACTCTACTTGAATTATGGTGGTGCACTGTTGCGCGCTTTCAGTCATCAGTTCCCAGCTAAAGAGAGTGAATCATAGAATTAAAGACCAATTTCTGGAGAATGTAATCTGACCTTCCATCACAAAGACTGTTGAATTTTACCTAGTTACCTAGAGCTCTGCCCCAAATGCTGGGCTGAAGCATGCTTTCCAGAGAAGCACCCACTCAACTAACGGCCATGGAGAGATGGAAGATTCAGACTTTTCTTTCAAAAAGTGCTCCAAGAGCTGATAGCACTCATTATTAAAAATATGCCCTTTTATATGAGTTTGTCTCAAAACGTACTATTTTGCCAAGAGGAATCAAGTTTTCCGGAATTCAAAAGGAATACTATTCACAGATATGGTTTTCCTTTCTTATAGGGCTTTGATGGAAAAGATGGTGCCAGAGGTGAAAGCGGTGCTCCTGGTCCAAAGGTACAAAACTACAGTGTCATCTTTATAATAGGTAGAATAATACCCTCCATCACTTGTTCACATGTTTCACAATTACAAAAATCCATTGTGAAATACATGTAAGAAACTCCTTGAATATCTCCATGAAAAGAATGAGGGTCATTTCAAAGGGGTTAGACTTTCTGAACCAGAAAGATAATGAAGATAAGCTTCCAAAGTGAAAGGATGTCCGGATCATCTGACTTTATTGCATAATATTAAAGCACTAAGTCTTCCTGATTTTTATCTTCCTGTTTAATTATTTTGTACTGGCACTTTTTTAGACTTCTCAGACCTCACAGACCTCAGCTCATGCTGAAGACACTCAGCACTATGCAGACAGGTGCAAGGGACAGGGCTGTCTCATTTCTATGTCTCTTCCCCTTGAATAAACCAAAACCTGTTCTCATCAATGTTCGTTGTGTCATTGCTGTTGTCTTTCCATAACAGGGTGAAACTGGTCTTCCTGGAGCAAATGGAGCACCAGGCCAACCGGTAAATACGTCCATCCTGTAGTATTTAAATGGAAGTGCCCCGATCCAGCGCTGGCACCTTCTGGTTAAATGTTACCCCTCTTTCTTTTAACTTTAATTACCCCACCACACGCATTGAACAAGATATGCAAATAAAAACAATGTCTTTTTGCTCAGTCATATAATTTTGGAAGCCATTTAACGACTTGTTTTCTTGTGTTTTGTAGGGACCAAGAGGTCCAGCCGGTGAAAGAGGAAGACCTGGAAATCCTGGAGGCCCGGTAAGTAATTGCAGCTGTTGTTCTTACCCAGAAGCAGCACAGAGTTTTTTTCAGTATGTTGAGACTTTCCCAGTTCATAGATTTACCTTAAAACAGTGGAAATGCCAAGGATTAGAAAACTATATAGCACCTGTAAAATGATACATGCAACCTCCTCAGTCCCCAATTAAATACATAACACTTCTAACTCACAATGTGTTCACCATCTTATTTTCTATGGCCTTTTTTTAAAAAAAAAAAAAAAAAAAAAAAAAAAAAAAAAAAAAAAAAAAAAAAAGAACAGTTTACACATTAAGGGAGAATTCAGTGTTTCAGCATAAGCTCAGGTTCAGCCAAGAGGAATAGGGAGGAGTGGAAAAAACAGCAACAGCAGAAGGCAGAGAGGAAAAAATGCCATCTCAGAAGTAACTTGCAGGAAAAAGATAAAATTAAACTTTGACTGAGATTAGGGAGTACGTTCTTTGCTCTGAAGCAAGTCGCAGTTCACGGCATCCAACACAGTCAACAAAGCAGAGCTGAAGTACAATAACCAGCAATTTGTTCAGACAAACACTACGTTTCCCGAGCAGCAGACCTGGTCTAACATGTCTACAAGACAGGCAATGAGGTTTAAATCGTACCACTGCTTGTTAGGCTTTTGGAGTGAAATTCTAGTCTTTTATGTGAATTGGAACTGTTACTTTGAAATGTACATCTATTGCAATCTTAGTTATGTAACCTTAAGAACTGTCCACACAGATGATGCTTTGTGATTGTTACTTCCTTAAGAAATGTAATGAAAGCACATTTTTGCATTTTGTTGTCTCATCATTACGGTACAAGTCACATAAAATGCTACATGTTACTTCAGAAAACATTTAGTTAATTCTTATTTTAGAATTTCACAGTTGAGGAACCCTTGGGTCTTGGTCAGCTGAGTGGGAACATAGACGCACAAAAAGACAGTCTGCGAGTCATGGATGTTAAAGCACTTGAGTTCTGCGTCCAGGGTATTGCTCTGCACTCAACACCCCTCTTCTTTCTGCAGGGTGCCCATGGAAAAGATGGATCTCCAGGAGCAGCAGGCGCACCAGTAAGATGACTTACGGATGTCTGACTTTTAAGTATTTATGTTGCTCAAGTCTAGATACTTCCAGCTGATGTTCTGCAGTGCCAGTAAACCTGAGACTGGGGGTGCACTGGTTTAAGAATGAGCATTTAATTTAATTAAATTTCATAACTGTGTCTGTTAAGATACTTGATGCGTAGTGTGTAATAGCAGAGCTTTAACACGCTTAATCAGAAAACGCAAAAATCCAAAACCAGGTTATTCTCAGGGAACATATAGATGGATAGAATTGTTGTTCTTTACGCAGATAAAATTTTGAATGGTCTTAGCAAACACATTATTTAGCTATCTGAGCTAGGCAAATTTTTCTTTCCCATACACCTAAAAACCTGAGTATGTCCACTTGTATGTGTAACAGCTAGACTGGCTTTTTTTTGCTCCTACATCTTTTTTACGATTGGAAAAAAAGTTGAATATTTTTTATAATTTAATCCCTTTAATGATATGTTTCATATTTTTAAAATTTACAACACAGAAATTTAGCCAAACATGTAAAAGTCAGGGTAACAAAGATGTAGGTGTGATATTTTAGGACTAGCTGAACTTCATCTTCTACAGCATGATTTATATTTGCCATTTTGCCAGGTGTTTCCCTACTCAGAGAAAATCCCATAATCAGACATTTTTTTAACTTCAGATTAATTCCATATGGCTTTTACCTTTTGAATTACTGGGTTTTCTTTCTCTTTAAAGGGTCCCCCGGGTCCCCCTGGAACTGCAGGATTTCCAGGCTCTCCAGGTTTTAAGGTATTCAGCTAAAGATGCAGACTATATAGGGTTTGGTCCTTTCTCTAGCCAGCCAGCTTATGTCACTATGAGTCCTCCTTTTTCTGGTGGCTAGCACACCGCTTGCGAGCCTAGGACTGATGTGTTTTCTTAAGCAGCATGAGGCAAACCCTGTCCTCACCACCTTCACCAACACGCACTCCAAAACTCCGTTAAGTGGTGAACCCAATGCTTTATGTCGCACTATGGGAGGGGCTCAAGTGTCCTTCCCACAGCTAGAGGAGCTGTGCAGCTTGTGCTGGCTGCAGTGCATGGGTACCTTGTGCCTCAGTACCCGGGTTGCTGTGCTGATTTGGCTCTTGAACTCAGGTGATGGCAATGGTAAACTTCCCAAATCATGCAAAGATGTCACAGTGAAGGAAGAAACCGTGAACGTAATACTGATTCCCCTGGAGACAAGACTAAAATGCATTCATTTCCTCTGTTTACTGTTTTTCCATAGGGTGAAGCTGGTCCTCCTGGTCCTGCTGGTTCTAGTGGTAGTCCTGGAGAGAGAGGAGAACCTGGTCCTCAGGGTAATGCTGGGCCACCTGGACCTCAGGTACGTTAATACCACATGGGAATTAAGAAGAGTTGTGCCACCTGTTCTTCACAAAACCCTGCATGTCCCTCGGTTTAGTCTTAAGTTAATAGTTTATTTATACACTTGGTTTTTTTCAGGGCCCTCCTGGAAGAGCTGGAAGCCCTGGCAGCAAGGGTGAAATGGTGGGTGCTTTTCATATCACTGTCTTTTGCTGCACTGTGTCGGTGAAGGTCATTGTTTGAACTGAGCAGAGTCCAACAGTTATGTGCTTTCTTCACCCCCATCTGCTGTTCACTCTCTACAGGGACCTTCTGGTATTCCCGGAGCTCCTGGTCTGCCAGGAGGCCGTGGTCTTCCTGGTCCTCCAGGTGCAAGCGGAAACCCTGGAGCAAAAGGCAGTCCGGTGAGTCACTAACATTCATTACACTGGGTGTACAAACAGATATGATGGAAGTCATTCCAATACCATTTAAAAAACCCATTGAATTTGTCCCATTCACTTTAGATGGTCTAATCAATTATTTTACAATAAAAATAGACAATTATATTTATAGATATATATTTATCTCCCACACATTTATCTATTGTTATATATAGAAATTATACATCAATACTATAATAATATTTACTTGTTTTTCTAAATTATTTATCAATTCAGAAGAACTCAATAAAAATTTGCTTGTCTAAAATGGCTACATTAGACAAAATCTGTTGTTTAAAAATCCTTATTTAATCTGTTTAAATTCCCATGGGCTGAGTCCAAGTCCACCACACCTAGTGAGTTGTACCTACTCATACTGTCATTCACCCCAACAGACTCTTTCCTGACAGCTTTGCACCACACAGTTCCTTCTCACAGAAAATACTCAGGGACTTCAAACAAAAGTCTTAGTGATGCCTGGAATAGTTCAGAAACAGGCATAATATTTTACTGGGTGGTGTTTAAGATTGTATCTCTTCTTTCCTTTTGTGGATTTTTAATGAGCCCCATGCATTCCACATCCAGGTTCAACCAGTGCATGCCAATTCCTTTGCAGAATGTAAAATAATAAAAATGAGTCAATAATTTGAAAGGTACTGTATTCTTAGTATTTTAGTACATATAGTAGCCCTAGAGCCATACCTTGTTGCAACCCATAATTTTAATGGGAATTTCTCCTGTTTAGGGAGAACCTGGTAAGAATGGAGCAAAAGGAGACCCAGGACCAAAAGGCGACCGTGTAAGTGATTTGCAACTGTGTTCAGAGACTTCTTGCAAAGAAGTCTGAAACCTGAATCATTCCTCATACGAAACCTGGAGTTTCTTTGTGGAGACTTCTAACTTCACTGGTGGGCTTTTCTTTTTTTGTTTTTGCCAGGGTGAAAATGGCACACCAGGTGCTCCTGGGCCTCCTGGTGAGGAAGGCAAAAGAGGTGCAAATGGTGAACCCGGCCAGAATGGCGTACCTGGTACACCTGGAGAAAGGGTAAGCTGCCATAGATAACCATGTGCCCGAGGTACATTTTGAGTTAACACAGAGACAGCAAAATCTGGTGATCAAAATACTCTGAGAAGAAATTCCGGTCCATATCTGCTCTCAGCAAATTCCAGATGTGAAACCAGGTTACAAAACTAGGGAGAACTTTTATTTGGTTCCTTATCTGAATTGTAGCACGTGGATCTATCTCAATCTGACACCAATTAATTCATTTATTTTTTTAATAATTTGAAGTAGAAGTGATCTTATATACCTGGAAATTGTATTGGAAGATTTGTGCTGAAAAGCACCCATAAACTGTGAGAACCACACAGCGGGGGGAGGGAAGAAAAATACAAATTTCAAAATTACTTCTCAGTTAACAAAAATGTAGAATCAAAAATGTCAGCTCTGGAATGTGATAGTAAATTCTTCTACACTGACTATATGTATTTACGTCAACATCTTGATTGTCAATAGGTCTTCAATGTCAATTATGTCGATAACAATGATATTGGCAGGTTGTCTTCTATAAGATCTTTGCTGACAGCAAGTTTTTTTGGCTAGTAGATTCAATAACTTTACAAAGAGCATTCTCACAAAGGAATTCCTGAACTGATTTGCCCAACAAAATAAACAGCATCCTTACAAGCTTTAGATTTCTGTTCCCATCTGAACCTAATTTAATAACTGATTGCAGTATTATGTGGAAACCAAAGATGCACAATCAACAAATTAATAATATTAAATATATAAATGGGCCGCAAATTAAATTTTACATTTCGTGTAAGTTATGAAGATAGTACTAAATATAAATACTGAAACAATGCAATAGGGCTCTTTTCAGTATTGAATAATAAGAAAATAATTGTTCAAGGCTGAATGTATTGGTTTGGGTTTTTTATACGAATTTAGAAAATGTATAAATAAAGTAACTAATGCAGGATCAGTTAAAAGTAATGGAGGACAGAAGGATTATATTAAAGGGAAAACAATTCTGTAGATTTTCTTGCTACAGGGAGATGTCATTCGATCCATTTCTTTCACTAATTTTCCTAATAGTATGTCCAATGGTAAATAGTTCAGGAAAAAAACCCCAATTGCCGTTACCTAAGTCATATTGCATATGATCCATATTTTGTCTTTTTATTTGGCAGGGCTCCCCTGGTTTCCGTGGCTTACCGGGTAGCAATGGACTTCCAGGTGAAAAGGTATAAATCGTCATCTAGAAAAGACTGCCAAATAAACGTGAATTTGAACAGACAATTTCAGATTCAATATGATGCTGATTTCCTCAACATCTCTTTTTCAGGGTCCTGCAGGTGAACGCGGTAGCCCAGGTCCTCCTGGCCCCAGTGGACCCGCAGGAGAACGTGGACAGGATGGAGGCCCAGGTCTTCCTGGAATGAGAGTAAGACGGGACATCTCCAAGAAAATGACATAAACTCTAATAGAGTGGCCTCATCTGAGCTGATACAATAAAGGAGTCCAATTAGAAACCATTTTTATTAATTCCTTTGAGTGCATATACTCATAGCGCAATAAATAGCCATGCAGAGACATAGGACATTCAGACAACGTGTCAAAAGTAAATGAGGAAGCTTAGACGAAGCTGAACATGGTCCTCAGTTCTCAAAGTATGCCAGGCACTACCATACGATATGGCCTTAATGTGAATTGGCATTGGGTGATTTACTGTATTATCTAGTCACATTTTAGCACATTTTATAATTTATTATAAGATGCATTACGATTAGTATATTTAATGGGTTATTGTATTTAAATATTTTTATTTAAATAGACTTAAATTTTACCCTTGAAAATTTAATTATACTTAAGTATATTGAAATATATAAATTAACGTGTTATATTTATGGCTTATTTGCAATTAAAGAAAAAGAGCTGTTGGACAGATTTTTATAGTACATATTTTTATAGTTTTCGGAGATAACCTACTGATAACATTCTGTTGGATATGCTAAGAATCAGCAGCTGCTAACTACAAATACACTGAAATTCAAAAGTCAGCCTAACTGCAGGCTTCTGGGAGCTAAAAAAGATTTTATTGGAAATGAAAATGAACGATTTAAACTATTACAAAAATAATATTAAAAATATAAACCAAGTTAACTAGCATATGTTATAAATTGTGTAGCTTTAAAATAGAGGTACATACTCAAAATTGGTTTATTCCTTGATTTTTTCACCATCTGAAATTAGTGTTCTTCTCAAATAATGAAAGAATATGATTTCTGTTCTTGTTGATTAATGTCCAATGCCTTGATTATATACAATGACTCTCAGAGAATGTGATAAACTCCTAAAAAATAATTCGTTACCTTTCTCTTTTTTTTTTTTTTTTTTCCTTAATTGGATGGGGGAAATGGAAGGGGTTTTAAATTTTTTTAAAAGAAAAAAA
>NW_010393681.1:0-17042 GCF_000710305.1 Buceros rhinoceros silvestris | reverse complement strand
AAATGGAAGGGGTTTTAAACTATATTAAAGAGATAAAAATATGGGCTTGATTTTAACATATTTATATTTATGTATCATAACTTCATACTACACTTTTCAAACTGAAGAATAACACTTGTTTTTTCCCTTCAATTGCAGGGTTTGCCCGGAATTCCAGGAAGCCCTGGAAGCGATGGGAAACCAGGCCCTCCAGTACGTACATTGTGCAAATATCTTATACTGGTCCTCCTACTGACCTTCCCCTCATCCCACAGTCCCTACATGGCAGGTTGTTATCACAGTCAGATTAACTGCCTCTTTTGTTTGTTTGTTTTAATTAGCAGAGCACATTATGTTATCACCTTGTGATAACATTCCGTAAATCTGGTCGTTTAATACTACTTAGAATACAGGGTGTGCGGAAGCTCAGCTGAAGTACAATGCACATGAGTTTTGAATGACAATGTCTCACTATTTAATGAGTCGTGAATATTCATTTATTTCCCCTAACAGATGCCATGTCTTCATTTCTCTCTTGCTTATCCCAGGGTAGTCAGGGTGAATCTGGCCGCTCTGGTCCGCCTGGCCCTCCAGGTCCTCGCGGTCAGCCAGGTGTAATGGGTTTCCCCGGTCCTAAGGGCAATGAGGTGAGTGGAATTTCTCCACGAAGTTAAAATAAATTGCTCCGTAATGGGGCTTTCTCATGCTGCAGCTTTACGTTGTTGTATACTGACCAGAATAGGTGTTATAAATGTCATCTCTCTCTTTCGTAAGGGTGCACCAGGTAAGAATGGAGAAAGAGGCCCTGGAGGACCACCTGGAACACCTGTAAGTTTCATTAACATTCATTTAATAATATAATAATTTAATAATGACACAATATTAATTAATAATAATTTGGTGAGTCTTACAAAAATTATATCAACTCACAACCATAGCCTAATTTTGTCATTTCGTAGGGTCCTGCTGGGAAGAATGGTGATGTTGGCCTCCCGGGTCCTCCTGGACCTACTGTAAGTGTAGTAGTCCCATAAGAGGCGATTATCCGTTATCACCGAAGTTGTCTACCATCTATGGATAGACACTGTGATTTTAGGGGGAGGAAGATAATTCTAATGATACAAAGACATCTACTTTTAAGAATTCAAATAGAAGAGCTCTTTGCCATTATTTTAATAAATTAACACTCAAAAATTTGTTAGGATAAACCTGAGTCAGTTATACCTAGTATAAATTGAAATTAAAAGTAAATTTAGAGCTCTTGGGGTTCTACCATCTTTTCAAATTGAAGCACATTATTGCTCCCTTTAATGTTTATAGCATTTATAGCATTTCAGTCTGGTGTCGAGTCTGCTGAATTACATCTGACGGTTGAAGACATCAAATGCCAGAACACAAACATCCGTTAGTCTTTGGGATTGTACTATGTTGGCATCAGATCATGATAAAGAGACATAGTTTAAAGTTGGTATGGAGGTGTTTATGTGTTGAAATGTTCTCAGACAATTTTTTTTTCCCTTTTTGTTTGATTCTAGGGTGCTTCTGGGGAAAGAGGAGAACCAGGGCCATCAGGTCCACCTGGCCTCCAGGTGCTGAACACTTACTGTTCATCGGTTTCCAATTTGTTTTAGTAGACTAACACAAAACAAAAAAAAAGAAAAAGGGAGGGGCATCTAAAAGTTTTCATGAGGATGCGTGTCATCATATTTTGAAGTAAGACAGATCAGCTTCATAACTGCAAACCAGATGGCTATTCGGTAGATTATGTCACATAAAAGCTCTACCTACCAAATCAGTACCTCCTCCACTGTAGAGGATTGCAATGAGTTGGGTACACATCTTCATGTCCAAAAAATTGGATAGATAAGAAAATGAATAATTTATCTATGTAACATGAATAATACTACTGTTCTTTCATACAGGGATTGCCTGGTGGACCAGGACCGGCTGGAGAGAATGGAAAGCCTGGAGAACCAGTAAGTAGGAATTTTTTTTTTAAAGTAACAAAAAAATACAATGAGAAGTTCTTCCTCAATTACATTTGCAAATTCAGACAGCTATTAGCACTCTGCAGAACAGAGAAGTCTGATTTTAGGGATAAGAGGTGAGAGGAACAGGATGCCAACCATAACGCGGATTTACAAAGTGCAGTGCATGGATAACTTGCATTTATTTTCTCATAAACAGGGGCCAAAGGGTGATGTTGGAGGACCCGGGTTCCCAGGCCCTAAGGTAAATCGTACAGCAATGTTTCTAGAATTACATGAACAAATAAACAAACTACGAACCTGAAAACAAACAATAATGCATTTCTTTGTCACAGGGTGAAAATGGTGTGCCAGGTGAACGCGGTGCACCTGGTCCTCCAGGATCTCCTGGAGCAAGAGGTGGACCAGGTCCTGCTGGCTCAGAAGGCGCCAAGGTACCCAAAGACCTGCTTGTTTCCCTGCTATTACATGCAGCATTCAGGTTAATTTTTTTTTTATTATTTTCCTAATAATTTTTTGTTACTCTTTAGGGTCCTCCTGGACCCCCTGGTGCTGCTGGAGGCACGGGGCTGCCCGGCTTACAAGGAATGCCTGGAGAAAGAGGAGCTCCTGGAAGCCCTGGACCAAAAGGGGACAAGGTAACACACCCACACCCTCTCAGTTTTATGCTAATTTAGCGTTAGCTTCCCACAAGGCCCTGGGTTTGTTCATGTCTTTACTTTTTAGCCTGATTTCAGAGGTGCTGATTGTGTAGCTGTACTGATAATTGAGGAGTGTGATATGAGTCCTTCATGTTAAAGAACATAGGATTTTCCACCTTGTTTCATATATGCTAGGTATTTTGCTGTGCTAGATCTCTTGGGGAAGGGGGATGTCAACCAGTCCTAATAACCAATGAGAATAGTTCATACCACGGGCAAACAGCTTGGTATAGAGCCCGATTTGAACCCGTTTGGGGGTTTTTCTCTCATCAAAGTATTCAGGATCTGACTCTGAATACCGGGCAGAACGTCATCCCTAATTTTGGTTTTGTACGATCACAATAAGGAAATCTGGTTATTGAGATACCCTAAGTATGAGATCCTCTTCTCAGTTATGTTTTAATTCTTATTTTTTCCCCTCTTATGCTCATCTTATCCTTGCTTTTTTCTTATGCTTTTCACTTTCTACACTTGCTAGGGAGAGCCCGGTGGCAAAGGTGCTGATGGCATTCCGGGTGCAAGAGGAGAGAGAGTGAGTAGTCTTTAAACATCTAACCATTAATCAATTAGCTTCACACAGTCTACACTTAGAACATGAGTAAACTTTCAGTGAATAAATACTGTCTGGGAGAGGTAAAGTAGTGATCCCACTGTCTTCCCTTCCGGCAGTGCAAACCTGGTTTAGACTTCATACTAGTTTTTGTGATTACAGCTGCTTGGGTAGGTATAATAGAATTTTTTGCAAGCTGAAGATTACAATTAATTGGGACAATGTTTTGGAGGGAAAGCAGGCATATAAAAGTAGAGAAAACATTACTAGCTTCCTAAATCTAGGTGACTGATGAGGAAAATGCTGGTTATCATGAAGAACAGAAAGACATCAGGATAATAAGCATTCTCATACAGAATACTTCTGCAGGTTACTATATATGACATATTTATACATCTTTATAGCGCATACACATAAAATAGACACTTGGAATACATACATATCTAAGGAGTACATGCAAGCAGCATATACATCAAAATAATGAGGAAAGACAAATAAAAAATGCAGTTTGTATGAGTTGGAGGAAATATTAAAAAAAAAAAAATTATTTCAAACCATAAGGTACACATTAAATTCTCAAGACAGAAAAAGTCAGGGAGCTAGTGAAGAAATGCTGAAGATGTACTGAAGAAGGGTGGACCAATTATCTGTATGAGGAGTCAGAGCAATGGATAACTTTTATTGCCTACCGTTGAAAGGGACCTATTGACTGCAGGTGGTTTTGGATTAGGTTTAGATGGTGGAAAAAAGAAAAAGAGAATTGACAGCTGGGGAGATCGCATTGCAGGCTTACTTCCATTTAAATATCTTCAGCAACCTGTTTACACGGAAACATAAATGCTATTGATCAAAACAGAGGAATTATGGTTCTCATATTTTGATACAAAATATATTATTTCCTGATTGTTTAGGGTAATGTAGGTCCCATCGGTCCACCTGGTCCTGCCGGCCCACCTGGAGATAAGGTAAAGCAACCTCTGGAATGATGTGTGATACACACCAGTGGCTGTCCCATGGAAAGAAGAAAAACAGCTAGTAATCGTTCTTGTTCCTTACAGGGAGAGACTGGTCCAGCGGGTGCCCCAGGTCCAATGGGTTCCCGTGGTGGTCCTGTAAGTGAAACTTCTTTTCTTCCAGTGTAACTTTACCATGGCTCTTCTAGCGTAGCATAGACATCAGTGTTGCACCTACCCTTTCAGGAACACGTGTGGCTTGAGTTCATACTAAGCTAAGCACATTCAAATCCTGTTGACACTTGAGAATTTCAGGTGCGGAGGACTCAGAAAAATCCATGTTTTTAACACTGTAGAGGGGTCAGAGGGCTATGGTGACAGATCAGGGCAAGAGTGTGACCAGTATTTGTTTCCATCTTGTCTTACAGTTAAGCAAACTTTAAAAAATAATCTTACTCTTGTATTTACTTTTTGGCTTGATAAAACAGCACATATCAGCACATATCAATTGGATCTGGACCTCACCATGGACTGTGTTCGGGGTTTATACAGGAGTAACTGAGATCAGATAGTCACACCTTAGATAATTGCCAGATAATTCCTGAACAGTTGTTTTTAGAGTTCAGTATCAACGGTTGTTTTGGGGTCTGGTGGGGTTTTTTTCCTCGAAAGGCTGATAAGATAAAGAAACTTCAGCAGTATTCACATGAGAGTGCTCTGTAACTTGTAAAGTGAAGAAGCCTATCTTTCTAATATCTTCCATTGCTGACATATTGTTTTCTGCAGGGTGAACGAGGAGAACAAGGTCTTCCCGGACCTGCTGGATTCCCTGGAGCTCCAGTAAGTATAAATACCTAAAAGCAGTTGAATGTATCAGTTTTCAGTTTCTCTGAGTTCATCCACATCTGAGGAAGACTTGCTGTAACCCCTTTAATGTACATACCTGCTACATACATTTGACTCGTTTGCTAATCTTGCTGTACTCAGCCACTCACAGAGCAACATTTCTTTATCCCTCCCTTCCTGTACTGGTACACGAAGAGAATTCAGCTCCATTCACATTTATCTTAGTATTTATGTTCCCTTCAGAAGAGTATCTGTATAGGGTTTCTCATAAAAATCAAATAATCTGCATTTTTGAGTCGTATAACAATATAATTTTTCTACAGGGACAAAATGGAGAACCTGGTGGGAAAGGAGAAAGAGGCCCACCTGGTCTAAGAGGAGAGGCTGGACCCCCTGGAGCTGCAGGTCCACAAGGTGGTCCTGGTGCACCAGTAAGTTTCTGCTGTTCCGTATTGCTACAGAGACGTTTTTTGGTTCTGCTTCAGCCTCAAGGTGGCTGAGCCCAAGTGCAAGCGTTTGAACTGCCTGAAACTTAATAACACTTCCTATAATTTTAATCTATTTATCAAATCATTTGCTTTATCTATTTCCTTCCATGTAGGGTCCACCTGGTCCCCAAGGAATAAAAGGAGACCGTGGATCTCCTGGAGGCCCTGTGAGTATCTCTTTGACTTAGTCACCGATAAATTACTCTATCTACTACAACAAACATGATGTAAATGAGAAACAAGACCTTTAGTGACTGTAATATCAGCAGTTCAAGAATAATTAAAGAGTTCCAAAAGGAGTAATTAAAGTTGAGGTGCTTAGTGATCTGGATTACATTGATTTTAATATAAGTGAGGTGCCAAAAAAGCTTTTGGCGTAATGATCCAAAGTTCTAAAATGGCTTATCTCAACAGTTACTAGATTTACATGCCATCTTTGCCAAGTTTCCCAGAGCCCATTAGTTCACCTTTGAGGAACGTATGGGAACTTCCCTTGCGAAATATATAAATAAATAAATGAATTTTTTAAAAACCCACAAACCTGTGAATTTCTTGTTCAGTTTCAGGATATTTTATTCAGGTTTTAAGCAAAACAGCTAAATATTATCAAAGTCAGCTGTTGTATAAAAGTCAATTTTTTCATGTTTTTCCTATCTTCAGAAAATGACAACTTAAAGTATTGGTTTTTTATAGGGTGCTGCTGGTTTCCCTGGTGCTCGTGGTCTACCTGGTCCCCCTGGTAGCAGTGTAAGTTGTCTTATCCCCCTTTTCTTTTATTCTTACCCTGTGGATATATTTAGACATGTATTAATATATTAAACTGTATTAAGCTGTACACACCTTGACACGAGTATAGCAGAAGCAAAAGCATTCTGAATATGATCTTTGGACTCACGGGGAAAAAAATCTGCAAAATGGAGTTTACTCTCCTCTTATTTCATATGGAACAGCAATTAATTCACTTACTATCTTGACAGTTTTTCTTCTACTATGGTTCCCTTTCCAAAGCCCCTCAGAATTAGTGGAGTCCTCCTGGATTTGATCCTTGAGTGTTTGTGTTGGTGGCAGACATCCTGTCTTGTCTCTTGCTCTTTTATGATGCAAGAAATACTTAATTCAGGATCTTGAATTGGTATGCATTTTCAAAACAACGTTCTGTAGAACACTGTTGAAATTAATTTTTAGTTGCCTGTAGTATGGAATGGCACAAGATTTAATTATCTTAGGACACAGGAGTCTGGAAATGCTCTTGTGGCAAAGTTATGATACAACCTACATCTGAAGTTTAATCTACCAGTCTGCAGTGTCTTATGATAAAAATGTATGCTGATACATCACCTAATTCCGATATTTTACACAGTATCTGTGTGTGAAGAAAAGCTGTTTCATAATATCCTTGCACGCTCAACAATCACCTACTTTTGACTTACATAGTAAAAATTAGATTCTGATTTTTTTTTTATTCTTCAAAAATTGAGAAAATACAAGGGATGCAATGGATTTACCCCTTTTAAAATCCACATCATAAGGTAACCCTTGTTGTATGGTAACTGAGATATAAAGTAAGAAAAACTATGTTTGAATAAAGAAATTTTTATTTTCTGTCCTATAGTTACAGACAGTTGTAAATTGGAATAACCCTGAATAAAAAGAAAAGTAGGATTTTATTGAAGGTACCATTAAAGTCAACATAATTCTTTCCATTGATTGGCTAAGATAAGACTTTGAATTAAAGACATTTCATTCTGCATGTGCCCAAGTCACCACCTTAAATGTAGTTGGCATGAGTGATTCAAGAAATCAGCAGGGTCTGCTACTGTTTCAAATTTCTATGGCAGAGCCATGAGTAAGGAACATGTTTCCCGTGCTGGATGTGCTACAACCACTGGGCATTCGAAACATGTAGGTGTTCCATTATGCAAACCTACGTTCA
Organism: Buceros rhinoceros silvestris; assembly: GCF_000710305.1. NCBI lineage: Eukaryota > Metazoa > Chordata > Aves > Bucerotiformes > Bucerotidae > Buceros > Buceros rhinoceros. The sequence continues at coordinate 9,604 of NW_010393681.1, read as the reverse complement.
GGTAGTAGAGAGAAAAAAAATTTGAAAGCGGTATGTGAAAGGATTCTCTTTGTAAAATGAGGTCAGATTTGGGTGCATAGAGGTTGGACGGCCCAATCCATCTTCAGGCAATGATTCATCCCTGGTGGGCTTTTATGAGGAAAGGTCAATGCCAGTGAATTTCGTGCTGCTGTTTCAGAAAACACAGCTCACACTCTTCTTTTTAAAATTCTTTCTAGGGTAGTCCAGGGCCCCCTGGTAATGCCGGGCCTGCAGGCAAGGATGGGCCTCCTGGACCTCCTGGTAGCGCCGGTTCTCCCGGTGGTCCGGGACCTGCTGGAACAAGAGGTGAGCCTGGCGTACCAGGCGAAAAAGGGCCACCAGGTGCACGAGGAGAAAGGGTAAGTAGCCGGAGAAAGGGTAATTAGCCATTCAGCCAGGTAGAGAGGGATTGTATCTGTCACAAATAAGAAGCCACGAACTGAATGTTAAAGATGTTCTATATTGACTGATCTGACCTTCTCTTAAACAGGGCGCACCAGGTGAACCAGGCCCTCAGGGCATTGTTGGTGGCCGGGGTAACACGGGTTTGCCAGGTCTGCGTGGCCCAAGTGGTCCACCTGGTATGGCATTCAGCCAGGTAGAGAGGGATTGTATCTGTCACAAATAAGAAGCCACGAACTGAATGTTAAAGATGTTCTATATTGACTGATCTGACCTTCTCTTAAACAGGGCGCACCAGGTGAACCAGGCCCTCAGGGCATTGTTGGTGGCCGGGGTAACACGGGTTTGCCAGGTCTGCGTGGCCCAAGTGGTCCACCTGGTATGGCAGGTGCCAAGGTGAGAGCGCGTTCACTGCAGCAATAGCCTCAAAGCTAACGCAACCACCAGAATCCAGTGGCTAAAAATAGCTTAGAGATACAAAAAGTAATGAACAAGTTACAATTTTTTTCAATGCTTTTTAGTCCAGAGACTACAGAATTTACAGTTATTGGTGTTTACATCCATAACAGCAGGCTTTAGAATGTCCAGTAACACGTGAGACATAAGGCTGTCTTTAATCTCCATTACCAAAAGTCCTGGATCAAGTTATCTAGAAGTATATAAACAGCTTCACACACTTCAGGAAGGTCATGGGCTAGAAACTATTCTTAAGACAAGATTTGAGTCATGGTTTCATCTACCACGAGCTGTCTCTCTTTGCTTAATTTTCAATATATTTCTTGCTTAAATGTTACAACCCAAACAGAAAAATACTTTCACCTCCCTCCAGTAGTGGGATGAAAAATAATATAGTGATAGACAGGCGCTTTTTTGTTGTTGTTAATTGCTTTGGTTATTGTTTTTGGCACGTAAGAAAAGGCATACCCATTTATTCTTTTGTCAACTAAGAAATAATAAGGAACATCCCTTGGGTTCAATGGCCTTGTGTGAATATTACCAGTGGTGAAAAAAATAAGCTCATTTGGCCAAGTTTTTATCTTTCCTATTTTGAGTGTTCACAATCACCGAAGTCACACTGGCCCTTCACTTCATTAGGTGTCCTTCATAATCACTGCATACTTAATTGAAGAAGTATAATACGATGGTATTTGATAGGTACGTTACCTGCAAAGAAATCCTTTCCCTTCTTGTTCAGGGTGAAGACGGTAAACCAGGCACCAATGGTATCCCCGGAGAACGCGGTGCTCCTGGTCCACAAGGTCCTGTTGGACAAAGGGGCCTGCCTGGAGAGCCTGGCAGAGATGTGAGTGACTGTGTTAGACCTTCCCGCTAGTTTGTGAGTTACAAACTGGACAATCGGGAAGCAAATATGCTTTAAGGTTCTCCAAGCCCCCCTCAAGTGTCTGATGCACAGGGGCCTGGGAAGATGACATTCTCATGTAAGGTGGTGTGGCCTGCTGTCTCTGCTGTACCTTTTACTACCTGGGGACCATGTCTCTGTCTCATCTGAGGCTGAACAAGAGACTGCACTGTGCCCCTACGCCTACAGAATAATGCATGTGTTACAGATTCTTTCATGGGCCACTTCACCTTCAGGAATTCTTCCTTCTTGAAAACTCTCTTCGAGCATTGGTTAAGCTTACTGGAAAACAAGCTCTCATCTAGTTTATGAACAAACTGTACCACTCTTTTTTCTAGGGTAACCCTGGCTCAGATGGCTCTCCTGGACGTGATGGATCCCCAGGAGGCAAAGTAAGGAATCACCAGCATCTTTAGATTGCTGAAAGTTGTGTAGATGGCAATATACATAGTTCTGTACTGTGTAGCTTGTTCCTTGAGCCTCTTATGCTCCACTGCATATATTCTTTACATTGTAGTTCTGTAAAACACTAAATTTATTAACCTGTCAACTGTTACTATCTGCAGGGTGACCGTGGTGAAAATGGTTCTCCTGGCCCTCCAGGACCTCCTGGTCACCCAGGACCTGCAGGTACCAGTGGTGCACCTGGAAAAGCTGGTGAAAGAGGATTTCAGGTAAGACCAATGTAAATAGTTTACATCATCTTATTTACATACCTTTCCCATGCAAAGTCCATTTCATGCACTAATAAAGTGGAAGTTTGGAAGAGTCTTACATTTGTTACTCTCATAGTTTCTTGGCATCGAGGACCTCTTTTATAAGCATATTAAGGGGAAAGGCATCACAGTTTATGCTCCCGATAACTGTATATAAATTAAACTCTAAATTCACGTACTCCTTAGGAAGCCAAAGAGCACATCATCCCACCAGGCCCTATCTTAATTTCCATCCCATCTGGTGCTCATGCAGCACAAGAAATGTTATTTATTTAAACTAAGGGAGTAACTTCGGAAGTCTTCAAGTTATTTTTGAGACGTGCTGACACCAGCATGGCTTGAGCACTGAGCAACCTCACAAAATGAAGAAGGGGTCTAGTGTATGTGGTATGCATCCGTGCCTACAAGCAGCTGAGTAAGACTAACACTGGCATAAAAAGAAACCGGACAAAATTCTGCTGATTATAGTCTGTGTGTGTGTGTGGCTTCCCCTTGGTTCCGAACAGCTGCTGCCTTTGAAGATATTGCTTATCTGGAAATTAAAAGGCGGTCTTGTCAACTCCAAGTGATCCATACCATCTTATTCTTATTGTGTCACAGGGTCCAGCTGGTCCTCCTGGCTCTACTGGTCCTGCTGGTGCTCGTGGTCCTGCTGTAAGTCATATCTAAATTATTCGTGAGATCATACATTCACTATTTCCTGTTATTTGGGCATTTCTCTCATTTCTTTATATATTCCTTCTATTGCAAATCCTCTCTTAAAGGGTCCTCAAGGTCCTCGCGGTGATAAAGGTGAACCTGGCGAACGAGGCAGCACTGGCATAAAGGGTCATAGAGGATTTCCTGGTTCACCCGGTCTCCCTGGTCCTCCTGTGAGTATCTTGCATTGGATTTTGTCTGGAACAACACTTTTTGCGTTCATTTACATAGGCTATTCCTGATTAAATTATAAAAGATTGAAATAGGGGTCAAAATTTCTCTGTCTATTAGACATCTATGGACAACTAAATCCACGAAAAAGCTACTCAAGGTTTCCAAATGTCTCTCTTCTGACATGCATGCTTTGCAGTAATTAATATTAGGGGAAAAAGGGCATGAAATTGTAAACATGCATTACCGTTTCGAACAGTTCTTAATAGCTAAACAAATTGAAGGGTAATAGAGAGGCATAGGTATCTGTGACAAGTAAAAATTTAAGAAGGGATTTGTACTGAAAAGAACTATTAGCAGCACTCATGATACAAGTGAAAAATCAAGAAAACAGAACTCGGGCCACCAACGATGGCCAAAAGGAGGAAGTGCTAACTATAAATGCCACCAATACCAACCTGTTTAGCAACACGATATGACCTGTTGTCTAAAGAATATCATGAGTAAAAAAAATCAGAAAAATTCTCATTTACACTATGACAGCGAGCTGATCACTAATTTCTGAACATGGCTTAGTTCTTTGCAGTGCATTAAATAGAGCAGTTTGAAAACATGAATGTTTGTTAAATTGTTTAAATAACTGTACTGGTAACATGATTACAACCGCAGCATTTTGAGCCTATAGGAATGTATTCTCATGAATACAAGATTTCATCCAAAGCTCGTTGATGTTGGTCGGCTCTCTTGCATTTTTGGATATCACATCACTAATACTGTTTCGTATAAAAAATACCGGCAACCATTCTTATATCTGACGTAGTCTTTTTATAAGGATGTGTTTCACATAATGTTAAAAATGTTTTCAAAGTCTTTTCTTAAGGTATATCCAGCTAGTTGCAAGATATTACTGGGAGGTGTATGGCTGACTTTTCTTTACTTCATAGGGTCCCCTGGGTCCACAAGGTGCAATCGGAGGTCCGGGAGCTGCAGGTGCAAGGGTAAGAAAAACTCCATACTTAGCATAGCTGGAAGGAAGATTCGGACTGCTAGTTTTAAAAAAAAAAATTAAAAATTAAAAAGTTAAATTTGCCATCTTAACATGTAACAGCTGAAGAAAGAGAAAATGTCTGATGAATCGTACAGAAATATTTGAAATAGCTCACAAATGAGATTGTCTAGTAAACTGTTTTGACACTTTTTGTGTTCAATATTGTTCTAGGGTCCCCCAGGACCAGCTGGGCCACCTGGAAAAGATGGTAGAGGTGGCTATCCAGGTCCAATTGGTCCTCCTGGCCCACGCGGTAACAGAGGTGAAAGTGGCCCTGCAGTAAGTAAATTGTGCACACTCAAACAAAGTTTTAGGGAGTATTCATGAAATGTAGGGCACTCTCCCATTTAAATACCTCTGTCAGAACATTCCATATTTCATGGACAGAGTTTGTGGTAGAAGGTATCTAGCTGTTTGTTCAGAATTGATACACTGGGCGTTGCGTTAGTCTCAGAGAGTCGGTGACTTTTCTGCGCACAACAGGAAGGCAGGACGTCCTTTTCTCTTCAAAGCACGGATTCCTTGTGGAAATGAGTTTCCTGGACTCCTCCAGAGAGGCCAGCAGTGCAGAAGTCACCAGTGTAGCCACTTCTAAAGCCAAGAAGCGGTTATTCTCTCAATTTCAGCAGAAAGTATTCCTTCTCCCTCACAAAGCCCAGACAGAAGGAGGACAGTCACAGCAGGACAAAATTAGGAGAAGCAAATTCCAATTTTTGGAAAATAAAGGCCTAGGAGGTCTAACAGGTGTTTATACATAGCAAGTGTCTTTATTAAATGAATAAGTAAATTAAATGTTTATGTGAGAATTCTCATTTTTTAGGATTAGGGACCACACAGATTTTGAGTTTTACCCGGTGATCTCTACTCAGCGCTGTGTTCACTATTTTTTTAGGGTCCACCAGGCCAGCCTGGTCTTCCTGGTCCTGCTGGTCCTCCTGGTCCATGTTGTGCTGGTGGTGTGGCTGGCCTGGGTGCTGGTGAAAAAGGCCCAGGGGTCTACGGGTATGAATATCGAGATGAGCCAAAAGAAAATGATATCAATCTGGGTGACATCATATCTTCAATGAAATCAATAAACAACCAGATTGAAAACATCATTAGTCCTGATGGGTCACGGAAGAATCCAGCTCGTAACTGCAGAGATCTGAAATTCTGCCATCCTGAGCTCAAGAGCGGTATGTTAGGTTTTTATTTTCACCAGTGGTAGCAGATCTTGATTTTTTTTTTTTCTTCATAAATGCTGTTGTCTTTGAGTATTTAAACGCAGACATCTGCTATAAAAATATTTTTTTTAAACAAATGTCATTATGAAGATGATAAATGCAATAATAATTTTAAACTTAATTTACTACGCATTTACACAGCATACACACTGACTTCCGTGCCAGTCCTTACATGCTTATAGGTGAACATTTGTTTAAATAAATTTTATGGAAAAAAATAGGGTAAATTCTGTATTTATTTCAAATGTCAGTCATATTTCAGTATTCACATGAACTCAATATATCGTTATATCATCTTATTTTTTGTAGCATCTCTTCTGTCAAAAATAATATGCTTCCTAATTTGGCTTAACAATCTAGATAGCAATAAGCTTCACCATCATACAGTCAGATTATTCTCCAAAGTCATTGATCTCCTGAACATTTTTTGCCTCTAGGAGAGTACTGGATTGATCCTAACCAAGGCTGCAAGATGGATGCCATTAAAGTATACTGTAATATGGAAACTGGTGAGACGTGCCTCAGCGCTAACCCCAGCACTGTGCCAAGGAAGAACTGGTGGACCGACAAAAGCAGTGGAAGGAAATACGTTTGGTTTGGAGAATCTATGAATGGAGGCTTCCAGGTAAGAAATTACCGGAGCTGACAGACCCAAAAGTAGCATACATGCTGTACTCACGCACGTTACAACGTACTACCAAATAATTCTGAAATCAAACTAAGCTAAAGATTTGGTGGGTGAAATAATAACTACACGGACTGTCCCTAGACATGATTAAACAAAAAACTCTTGCTCATGTGTGGTACTCTGCAGTTCAGCTATGGAGATCCTGATCTTCCAGAGGATGTCTCAGAAGTTCAGCTGGCCTTCCTCCGCATCCTCTCCAGCCGTGCCTCCCAGAACATCACCTACCACTGCAAGAACAGCATTGCCTACATGGATAAAGCCAACGGAAATGTTAAAAAGTCTCTGAAACTGATGAGCTCTGTGGAAAGTGAGATCAAAGCTGAAGGAAACACCAAATTCACATATGCTGTTCTGGAAGATGGCTGTAGTGTAAGTAAACAAGACTTTAGTATGGTAGTTTAGTAAACAGTTCCCTCCTGAGGCCTGAGGACTAGACCCATAATAAAGGAAGAGAGAGTCTTGCATGACCTGGCTCAGGAAAGGACAGAGCTGCACCTCACTGGGAAAATTTAGATTTTTGTACACCAGAAATGTCACTCCTGTACAACTGTAGGAAGTGAGGTGCACTGCCATCGAAACGTGTGCCTTACAGGAATCTCCCTGCTTTAGAGCCAAAGTCAGTGACATCATACTGAGCGAGTTTTGATCCATCCCATGTCAGCTCTAGAAATAACAGCAGTAGGGATCATTTTACTCATTGCAAAAAATCAAGGCTAGCTGATTCATGCCATGGGCTATGATTATGGGAAAGGGCAAATACAGTCATTTCGCAGATGCAGCATTGCTTCACCATGCCGTGCTCGCTGCAGCAGGAAGGAGAAGAGCAGTAACATTGACGAGCTTGCTGGTCTATGACCCTCTGTAGCCTTGTCAGTAACAAATGCAAAACACCTTAACACCATCCGCAATATCTCCCTCCTGCTGTTTAAGGGCCCGAAAGAACAACAGACACTGATATGGCAAACCTGCTGTTAAAGGATGCACTTTGCAGCCACTTTGTGGCCATTTCTTTAAAGTGAACAGGAAAAGCTACCTTATTGTTGCTGTGACGTTTTCCTGAAGCCATAACCACTTGCCAAACCGAGCAGCCATTTGTACCATCTTGCATCATGCAGAACGTGTTTCAGTCCCAGGGCATCCCATCCCTTCTGAGTGGCAAGGTCTACAATCACTCACGATCTCTGATGAGAGGTTCAGAAATAAAGAATATCTATCTATGTGTTCATTTCTACAGCCAGCACAACTAGTTTTTGTGGTGTCAAGAGAGTTACGTTAATTGTGAAGTCCAGTAGACTGTGGGGTAACTTTCACATAGCCCAGCACTGATTTCTCTAACGCGATGGGGTTTTTTTCCGCTCTTTTTAACTTTACAGGAACACACCGGCGAATGGGGTAAAACAGTCTTTGAATACAGAACGCGCAAGACAATGAGGTTGCCTGTGGTTGATATTGCACCTATGGATATCGGTGGTCCTGATCAGGAATTCGGCGTGGATATTGGCCCGGTCTGCTTCTTATAAATCCAAGATCCTGCTCTTTCTGAAACCCCAGCAAACAGATTCACACTCCAACTGTGCTCATTTGTTTTAGCCTTGTCAGCTAGTACAGGTGACAATCTGTATCCCAGTTATTTATTAACAAAATTTCTGGGGGATAAAATCAATTTGATATTAAGGGTTATTTTTTCGCTATTACACAAAGTACAGTAAAAATGCTTTTTTTGCTCTTTTTTTTTTACCCAATTCCATCTTCAAAACATGTCTCCGTGGTGCTATGATACAACTTCAACACTTAAGAAAACAACACTGTGTTCTATTAGTTGAATGTTAGCCAATTTACAAAGCACTGATTGCTCCCAGTACCAAAGCTTCCCCTTCTTTCTAAGATGCAGTCCATAAAGCTAGAAAGACCTCCCTGTTTCAACTACCTCAACATGGACAGAAACTGGGATGTGTCCGATGAGTCAAGCCAAAAAATCAATCAAAACATATTGGTCAATTCAGTCGAATAATTTGGTACAAAACTGCCTATTGCTGTACTGATTAGCTGTGAAAAAGTACAGTGTCTTTTAAGAGTTTAATACCTTCATGTCAGTAGTCACCATAATGATCTTGTTGGATTGTATTCTGTTATCAAAGGTGCTTCTCTACTTTCCTGTCATTGCTGGTCAAGACCACTAAAATTAGGGAAGTGTAAAAGACTAATATGATGGTGCTAATGTATTTTTCACTCCTAACTCTGCAAGTCGGGGTTATTGACTTGCTGAAAAAAGGAAAAAGTAAAGGATTTAAAGCAATTGTAAACATCTCCTGTCAAAGATCGTCATTGACATGTCATAGTTCAGAACTTTCTCCCTTCACTCTGTAAAAGTCAATAAAGACGCAAAATTGTGAACTTCTTCTGTCACGTTAACACATTTATAGTGTTGAAGGTTAACCATCTTTGTAAGCTTTTATATGGTCGTTGGTCTATTCCTTACAGAGACACATAATAAAATACCTTAATAAAACTCATTGTTTCATAAAACTGACTGTTTTGTTTCTGTTACTATTTGTATCTCTTTCCACAAGTAAATTAATGAGGTAGGACACAACTCCCGTACCACTTTAACTGGTTTCCCAAAGACAAATTGTTTGCAGGAAATCTTGGTAATCCTGAACGACGTGGTTTATGGGATCATACTATGAATTTTTCTGTCTCACTGTCGCAGGTTGAACAAAGGGGCTGTAGCAGCAAAAGGCAAAGCCTAACAAAACCCACTGAAGGGAGCTTATTAGCTCATTAATGGCTTGAACACTAGGCTTTGTTCGGGCAAAGGAAAAACAGACACAGGCTGTATGTAAAAAGGGGTAGAGCTTTACTGGAAAGGAGAGGAATGTATATAGAGAGATTGATAAATAAATAAGCATATGCAAATACAATATAATCATCTCCCATTCAAAACCCACATCCCCTGCTTAGGCACAAAAGACCGACCCGTCATGTGGTTCGCGGAGCCGGGGGTGGCGGGGGGGGAAAGAAGGAGAAGGAATTGTCCATGTCCTCACAAAAGTTTTCAGTCCAGGAAAACTTTTCCCGAGTAAACCTTCCATGTGATAGTCCTCGGGGTGGGGAGGGGGAAGAGACCAGAAAAGGACTGGTTACTGAGGGCAGCGCCCCCTCGCCAAATCCCCGTTGTGGGGTTGACTAGTTCTCCAGGGGAATGCTGGTGGTGTTCCCCGCATTCTGCGGAAAGTTCTGCTTCGAGCATCTGGAAAACAGTTTCGTGTTCCCCTT
>NW_010393680.1:16359-17930 GCF_000710305.1 Buceros rhinoceros silvestris | reverse complement strand
GAATGCCTGAGATAGTTTTAATGTCAAAAGCTTAACGTCTTTTGGTGCCTTTAGCCTTTCCGATTTCCCTAAGAGATCATAAAGTTATAACCAGCCTTTCTAGGAGGTCTCTAAGAATCCTGTTAGGAGCTTTTTTATTATATTGGCAGGTTCATGTTGAACTGGTATTCATTTTCACTATTACAGCATAATCAAATCAGTGCTGCTGTTATTATCCTGTTGAAGAAGAAAACAATGGGGTTGTAATGTAAAATGTAAAACTGCTAATGCGATGAAGCACTCTTGCTCCGTTAGGTTAAGAATGCTGAGGGCGCTTGTCCCAGCTTGCTTCAAGCAGTGATTGAGGGAGGAAATAGAGGGCGTTTCGTTTGTAGCAAGAGGTTACGGCCGTTCTCATTTGAATGTCTAATTGTCTTTTGATGGCCGAAAGGGTGATTGCTTTGCCCATTTGTGCTTTCTGCCAGGCTGTGTTGTTGGTTCTGGACTGTAAGAACACTACTCTTCTCCTGTCACACAGGGGGTGCCGCGGTTGCCTTTTTTAATTGTGACCAGCAGCTGATGGTTCTCTCTCCAGAAGAAATGGCTCATACATTCTTTTATGTACATCTGAGCTTTTTTCCAAAAGCGAATAGAGCTTTTAGAGTACATTGTTAGAAAGTACAACAAGCCCCCTGAAGGTTCTTCAAATTTGACAGGGATGTTAGGAGGCAGGTCAAGTGACTGCCTAATGAAGATGAATGGAGAAAATTGCTGGTACAAGAGTCACGTGGTGGGCGCTTAGCCCAGGTTGCTGAAAGTGTGATGGAATCTCACAGCTTCATTTATCAGTGTCATATTTGGGCTCAAAGTGAGCAGTATTGTTCTCATTTCTTCCAGATGGGTAGGTCAACTTTAATATTTATTGCTCTTGTAGAACATTTGTTTGATGTATTTCCATTAGCTAGGCAATAATAGAAAAGCAGTGGAGAGAAACATAAAACAGCTCCTTTCCTCTTCAGCTGAAATATGGTATACACTAATGGGTAAATATTTCCAAGACTGTCACTGTTTTTTTTAATTTTTATTTTTTATTTGATGACATGATCATGTATATATTAAAGAGTTTTATAAAAATAATGGAAAAAACCACATCAAGAAAAATATAAAATATTTGACTTTTGGTGTGTGATTATTAAACTTTTAACTTTTTATGAGCTTGCAGTGCCTTTCAGGAGTGGCTTTTGCTTAAGTGTCAACTCTGTGTGTATTTTTATATATATGTGTGTACATATATATATAGAGAGAGAGAAGACACAATAACACAATAACACTGTATTTGAAGGAGTGTTTTAAGACCAGAAGTATTTTAGCAACATCAGTTTACGATTTTGGATTTCTAAAAATAGAATATAAAGATGTTAGTTTCTCATGTTTTTTCCTTCATTTCTGTTGTTGCTGGTTACTTTTTGTGTGATAGGAAAAGATCACTTAATTTGAGTTGGGGTAAAATTTTAAATACATGAGGGATCCAACCATTTAAAAATGGTGGCTTGTAGCTAATAGTGGTAACCCCTGTTTACTCTTAATTAACT
>NW_010393680.1:15941-16311 GCF_000710305.1 Buceros rhinoceros silvestris | reverse complement strand
CCCCCCCCCCCCATTTATAGGCGTCAGGTTCAAGGTGTTTGACATATCTTATTTTATACCGTGGAAGGAAACTTAGCTGTTTGTGAAGCAGGTGTTTTGTTAAGTGCAGTGCAAACATCCTAGCCATATGTTTCTATAATTTAAATTAATTTGGTGCAGTCATACCGTTAATCTTTAGTGACTTGTTGATTGGCATTTTGCAGACATATTTCTGGAAGGCACCCAATACCATTTTCTGTAGCCTTTCTGGCAGTAGCAGAGAGTAACATTTCCACAAATTGGAATCTTGTACAGCTCTGGGAAGGGAGCCAAGATTTAAATTAGACAATAACCTCTGCTCTGTATATAGCTTCTATTCTTCAACTGTAGG
>NW_010393680.1:0-15827 GCF_000710305.1 Buceros rhinoceros silvestris | reverse complement strand
GGAAAGTGATTTGTTTAATACAGTCAGCTCTGTAGCATATAATAGACTGATATATGAGTCACTCCTTGGCAATGTGTGTTCCTTAAATTTATATAGATTGAACAACTAGTTGGTAATGTACTTAGTTACAGTTGTGCAAACAATAACTATTAGCAGGGATGAACAGACCCAGAAAAAAATAGCATTTGGTTGGTGTTTGCTCAGGATTCTGCAGAACTGTTGGATTTTAGAACAATCCTTCTCTTCAGGTGCAGGGGAAACAATTTCATAAACATGAGTATTATTTGAGCTTTGGAAATCAATAATAAAGCCTTCGTATTATAATTTAATATTTCTTACATTTTGCATATGGATGTGTGTACACAGTGTTCCTTAAAACTTAAGCTTGGCATCAGTCTGTATTGTAGCTACATAATTAGGTTGCAGCTCTTTTTGTTTTGCCCTTGTATAATTTTTTTCTCTCTCCATGTTAAAATCTGTTGCTGTCAATTGATATCTGTGAATGCAAAGAATTCTTTTCTTTCCAAACAGCAAGGATCTCTTCTTAAAAGGAGAGCGCTTTACACCATTCGGTTCATGTTTATTTAAGAGCTTAAAATCATTAGACCAAATCTCACTTTTTGTCCAACAGAAAATTGATTTTGCTAACAAAAATGGTGTGGGCCTGAAAGCGAATATTCAGAAATATGCAAATGAGTAGAGATAGAAATCTGTGTGAGCAGCTGAACAAAGCAATCAAATTTCTCCCAATGAAAGTTTGTTTAGCTTCACTGTGAACATTTTTGAACAAAATTAGAAACTGCTGTTAGTGAAATACTTCTTTTTATAGGGAAAAGGTGATTCATTTTAAGCAAGACTTTTTTTTAATACTCTACATTTTCCTGCCAGGTCTCTTATTTACAAAACAAAGCTCGCTGTAAATATTGAACAATGCACGGACACGTTTCCTCACAGTTTATAGTACACTGCATGTTCTGGGTGGGTTCCAAGCAGTAGTTAGCGTAAGTGATATGCCAGTCAAAATGATTTTTGCAACTATAACCTGTTACAGTGCAATCTCTTATCTGAAGAGTCAGCTTGATATAAGCCACATCTCCTTTCTTCAGCTTTAACTCTTAGATGTATAATTTTCCTTGTCCTGACTAATCCCGCTTCTGCCCCGTAAGGTTCTCAGCAGTGCACTGTGCAAAGCATGATTTCTTGGTTGTGTGAATCTTAATCGTCACTGCTTCCGTTAGGTATGTGCGTTTTAGTCCTGAGTCAGGAGTGAACTGTGACAGAATCTCTCACGTACTTCAGTGTTTAAATAAGATTTGTAACTGTCCAAGCCTGTTCCTTCCAGGCCAGTTTTCTAATAATTCAGCTTCTGTGTAAAAGCTGACGTCTTCAAAACAGTTCCCTGTAGCCAGCAAGACGATTACTGAAAATTTAACCATCTCTGTTGGTAAATAAATGTGTACTTTCATAATGCACCATGTTTGTCGTTGTAGGTTGCTTAAGGAGTTCCTTCCTCTACTCTTCAGCCCTGCCCCAGATGAAAAAGAAGCTTTAGTTGCTCTTACCTCCCCAGATCCTAACGAAGTCAGTGTTTCATTTTTGCAGTGGGGCCTCGCAAACCATTGTAACGGCATTAGTGAAGGGATGCTGAATCACAGAGTGAATAAGTAAATAATCAAGTGGGTAGTTGTTTGAAGTGTGATGCACAACGTGATTGTCTCTGGAACTTGAGGTCACTTAATGACGTGGCTGCAGGTGGCAGTGCTGACATAGTGACTTTGAGTCACTGGAATGTCCTTTAGTTTGGTTCCCACTGCTGCTGATAGCTGAAATGGAATCCTGCATATAACCATTTTGCGTTGTTGTTGACGATCATTCTAAATGTGGATGACTCTTGCTTACATGACCCAGGAACTTCTCTGTGAGCCCAGAAGAATGCCTGACTTTCCTCAAATTTATGTTTGCGGAGCAAAATGTAGGAGGATTGAACTCAGTAGAAAGAGAATTTGCATTTCAGAATGGTGAAGGCTTTATAGAGACTTGCCATATTTACGGAGATGGGGCAGTCTTTCAGTGTAGAGTTCTGTTTATGAAGCACTTAGCGTATACATCTCTGTAGGGAATGTAATGAATACGCGCACCCTCGCACACTCCTAATCCCTTTTCACGTGTGCATGGTGAAGTATTACAACATGGCAGAAACTTTTTTCTTATCTCAGGAGATGTTATATTTATGTTGATGTGAAAATTGATAGCCCTTTCATTTTTTTATGGTAGCTAGTTTAGCTACAGATGATATTCCAGTTACTGGAATATGGCATACGACCACCACCACCACTAGCTAAATCAAATGGTACAGCCTGGTTTAAGTTGGCAGATAACCCTTCACTGTTTTCTCCTGGGTAAGTACCACTGCAGATGTCTGGGTTTTCCTGGATGACCCTTACACAAATCATTGTTTTCTTTTTGATTTTTTTGAGAAATGTGGGGTTTTGGTATATAGAAGGGAAGATGTTTCTTATCACTAGTGGCTTGTATATATGGTTGGCTGTAGCACTATGTCACTTGTGATCTGTTGTTGGCTTCAGTGGTGGTAAGGAAGGTCCTGCACAGAGATCTGTGAAGGATCATCCTAGCATGTAACCCAGACTTTCCCACTGATGTATGTGAGCTTGGACTCGGTGAACTGTTCCATGCTATTGGGAAGGCAAAACTATAAGACTATACAAGAGACAAAGGAAAAAGATTGTTTTTTTCTAGAACTATTAGTGGTCTAGATTTATGAGATTAACTTAAATTTCATATTCACTGTTACAAGCTGTCCTTTTTTTCATATTTTGAAAAAAAGACATTTATGTGAAAGTCTATGTAAGTACATATGCTTTGAATTGCTTCTAGATGTTCTCAAAATCATATTTTACAAGATATCACAAACTTCTAAATATTTTTCTTTTAATTTTAAATACCCCTCCTTTGCTATTTGTCACTCTTACCTCGAAGTTTATTTTCATACCTTTTATCTTACCAGTTTTTGGTTTTTTTCCTTAGTATCTGATAAGCTAATTTTAATTATCCTGCTCTGATAATCGTTGTCTTACTATAGCTTTTTATGGGCCTTTCTCCCACCCTTTCTCTGCCTTCTGCTGCCCGGCACTTTAACATCATTTATAGCACTTCTATATCATTTTGTTCCTATGTATATCATACTTGACCACTCAGTTCTCTCATTAAGAGATATATTTTTTATGTTGTTCTTAACAGGTTTTGAAAATACCGTTGAACAACCTTGTTTTGATTAGCAAAGGAAATTGCTTCCCTGGAAGCATTGTAATAATTCCAGGGCGGATCAGGCAAGCAATTAGAGGCAAAACCATTATCTTGAGGGTGTTTTGATTTAGACTTGGGGTTTTTTAGGTCTAAAAATCACTGCACAATAAAATATTATCAGAAGTTATTCTAGATGCTTATACAGAGGAAGAGAAAGTCATGATTTATAGTACCATTTACTTTTTACTGTGACCTATTAGTTATTTTCCCGGCCTTGGTTGGTATTTTCCTCTTTTGGTGGCAAGAGAGCTGCCAGAACACCACGTGCTATTCGTCCCTTCCTGCTGCCTGCGTTGCGTTCACTCTACCAATGTGTCTCCTAATTCAAGTAGAAGAAACGATGAGAAGTTTTACGGTAGAGCAGAGTTTCCCATTTTGCAGACAATGGAGCAACCTGCCTCGTGCATTTCCTACAGTTTGTTCTTACTGTGAACGTATAAAGCAATTTTCACGTTCCATGCTCCTTTGCATGCTTTTGCGTTGTTTCTCTTGCTCACCAGAACTGGATGTGGGATTAGTAGTTCTCAACACTTAATCAACTTTGAGATCATGGAGACATAATCTGTGTCGTAAAACTTGGCTACAGTTGTTATGCGATTCAGAATATGGTGTGGTAACGAGACAGCTTTACCCTGGGTATTTGGGGAAAAAAACCCCAAAGAATATACAGGATTTTCTGAGAGTGTGCTGAGTCCAGGTCTCCCTTCTACTGTGCAAGGATTTCTGATCTCTGAGAAATTTTCTGTTCTGAGAGTGGGATGGTATTACAAGGTACAAGATATGAAAATAAAGAAAGAACTTCCCGTAGTTTGCAGCTAGCTGTAGCAGGCATCTGCCTGCCTGAAGCACACGGTTGTCGTACAAAGTATTATTTGGTTCATCAGAATGGTTTCTGTATCAAAAATAGTGTCTCAGAGACACATGAGAAAAGTTTCTGTAGAGCTCAGATCACCATCATCCATCAGCTGATAAGGAAAAAAGTGTGTTACGTGAGTATAAGCTTGTGACCTTTTCCCCTTGACCTCCAGCTATTAACCTGGCTTGTAACTAACAGGTCTTGCTAGGAATATCTTGTGTATTTTCTGGGCATTCAAAACAAAGAAAGTTCATTAAGGGATTACAGCTAATTCATACATCTGGTTTGAATTCATACTAAAGCTAAATCTGGTTATTTTAAATTAAGTGTTCATCTTCTTGTACATGTTTGATGTGACTAGCATAAGACAGTGAATTGTCTTGGTCCACTAAATTAGGAAAATATTTTCAGAGTTGAGTTGGGAGCTGTAGAGCTTGGCAGCAGAAATACCACTAGGATCTGGTGTCTTATACTTCAAGAGAAGAAACTCGAGAATTTGCATTATCAAAGCTCTGGCTTGCTTACATCAAGACATGAAGGTAGTACTTGACTCTCAAAGAGAGCTTTTATTATAATTTTTTAGTCATATTAAAAAAAAAGTGTTTTCTATGGTATGTGAAAATTATTAGGCAAGAAATTATGTTACCGAGATGTGTGGTATGCTTTTTTAATCTGCACTTAATTCTAACACTACAGAGTCCTCAGTATTTTGAAACATCAATGCTGAAGATCACCTGAAGACTTGAGAGGCTTGGCTTTCACGAGCTGCTAGACATTTCCAGCCCCGCATGTGTCAGTCTATTGGTCAGGTCGCGTTTGAAATAAGGTTATAAACAGAGCAACCTAAATTTTCTTAAGCCATTGATTTCCTTAATATAAGATTTCAGTATTTTAGCATTAGGATTTTTTTTTTTGGGGGGGGTGGTGGGAGGTTTTATTACTGGGAGTGAAGGTTTTGAGAGAAACTTCACTCATTTCACTTGTCATAAATGGAATTTGCTGTGTACCCTTTCTGTGTCCTCAACTCCCAGCAGAACCTCAGGGGCTGCAATCAATATCAGAAGTAATTTCTGTGCCCACTTACAAGAAGAAATACAGTGACCCAGTTAAGTGAAGAAAACGCTAGACTGTGGTAATGGATGAAAATGCAATTAAAGTAGGTTACTCACCTACAAAATAAGGTTTCTGCTGCCCAAAAAGTTGCCTTTAGGTTGGAATGAAACAGTGGGAAGCTAAAGATAGATAAATTAAGCCTGATTAGTCTCAGTGGCATAAATTAGGAATAGAAGCTAGCATGAGGGATTATTCCACTCTTAAATTTAATTCTCCTCTACTGTTGTTGCAGAGCATTGCATCCAATTCAAGCTCACACGTTTAAATAAAGTTAGTTGTTGCCGAAGACTTTCCAGAGGCCTCCCTGCTGTGGGATTTGTAATTAGCCCCAGCTAAAAATAGTGGAGAAATCCTCCAGGTTTAAGGTTGATGTAAGATAAAGGAAGGGGCGAAAGCGATGTGTTATGTGCCTGTTTCCAAAATCCAGCTATCGTCTATATTATATTGACACAGGTAGTTTTCTCCTAATTGGAAAACGTCTTCACCCGAGGAAAATTCCCAAATCTGGTGCCTATCAGTCATTTTCTTGTACAAGCCCTGTTCTCACAAGGTTAGCATATGAAACCCTCGGCCTCTTCCGTGTGTTCCTGCTCTTTCCCCACAGAAGGGCATTGCCTGTTGCAGGCCACAGCTTGGAGCTTTGGTTGAGGGTAATCAGCGCTGACTGTAGCGTTGGAGTTGGGCTATTTCTGGGTGGCTTTTCTCCGTTTCTTCTCTGGGTACGCGTGTAAAGAGAGCGGAGTCACATCCTGCAGGCTGTCTTTACCCTAGGCAGCTTGCTTTGTACAGCCTGCTATCTTTCAATTTGATTAGGATTAGTATTTCTAAAGTGGAAGTATTTAATTTCAGAAAAAAATTGCAGGAAGCCATGGTATCAACATGACTGAGAGTTGAGATATTTTAGATTTTATGCATGTACTGGTTTGAGCCTGAAAGTGCCTTGACTGATCCTCCATTATGATTATTATAAAATGTCCACATCTGCTTCACTCTTTCTTTATCAATTTTACATTTAAAACTTGATATAATTTGCTAGTGTAGTAGAGCTGAACCACAGTCTAGAATGGAATTTTACAATTTTCGCTGGAGTGAGTGAAATTTGATACAAGGTTCTAAGAAAAGCTACTTACAGCCCAATTGCAGTATAATCACATCACTTTAAATTCTTGTGAGAAAATGTTACCGTAATCTTGAATATAGTGATATAAAACTATTTCTTTGGATTCTAAGAATAACCTGCTGTCATTGTGTTAGGAAATGCTTAGATTCAATGCTTAGACAGTTTATATAAAATAAATGGGGAGGTATAGACATGTTTAACACCTTGGGTGTATGAATTTAATACCTTGAAGAGGAAAGTGAAACAGAAATGTTCATATGGTGAAAACAGTCCTGTATTTATGCATTTCCACCCCCACCTCCCAAGAAAAAAACCCTGTAAAAGTTAGAAGTATCCCTTACAGCAGTTAAAAATAAACTATTGGGGCACAGGGGTACTCAAATAGAGATGTAAAGTTCTCTTCTACCCCTGCAGAGGGTAAGGAAGGGCCGTTAGTTCTGACCATGGTGTATTAGGGCAGGAGGGAGCTGCTCTCTTTAAGGAGCTTGGGGGCTTTCAGGTCCCACGTGTGGGGGTCACCCATACTCGACTGGAACACGAGCTAGCGGTTCCCAGTCATGGCACCAGCTGCTGGCCTCAGCGCTCCTGTCGTAACCTGGAGAGCTGTGGGAAGGTACATTGGAGGGGCAGCTCCAGAGCCACGTCCACAGATTTGGTTTGTGTCTTTCTTGCAGGTTGTTTTGCGGTACAACGTGTGTGTTGAGGTCAGTCTGAGAGACTGTTGATCCTCTTCTGTTTAGTAAATGTAATGAAGAATAGAGGCATTTCCACCCTCCCACAGGTCTGTGGAAAGGAGACAACTGTGCTTTACCTTTGCTTCAGTTCTTTAGAGCAGTCATAGAAAAAGCATAATTTAACCACCATCTGTCCTCTGATGTCATCAGAAATAAGATCTTATGTATAATTTGATCTGCTTAAAGAAACGTACCTTGTAAAATACATACACTGAATGCCTGTATTGGATGCTGTGTTACTGTGTATTTGAGAAGACCTTTCTCATGCGGGATTGAAATTGCTACGGAGTTGTAGAAAAATGTCTATAAACCAGAGACCTAGCCATAGAAGTAAGTTCATTTTGCATTTTAGCAGTACATGTTCCTTCCATGATATTTATGTCTAATCTGGTTTGTTACAGCAACAAGTACATGCTTATGAGAGTGATCAGGAAAATAATTTCATGGTTGAGCCATGAAATGTTCAACCACAAACATATCTGGGTTAGAAAATAAAGAAAAAATTATGTTTTTTAAGTATTTGTATATTTTTAAACAAATGCTTAAACTACAGTGGCCTCCCCTTGGCTTTGTTACTGATCGTGTTTATCTTAACATATGGTCTCCTCTTGTATTTTAAGCTTCAGGCAACAACGGGGTGTGATGATAGTGAAGGTACTTCAGAACTCTTTGAAGTAACATCTGTAGAACTTGGGGAGTCTTTCTGATGACTTAGTGGGTTGGTTTAAGTTTGGTATTTGTATTAGCCTTGTGCAGAGGAAAAGCAGTCCCTGTGCATGCAGGTGGATGCAGAGATATACCCGGAATTTATGTTGATTCTCCATTTTACCACCTTTGAAGGCAGCGTAGGCAGAATGGAAAATCTGTTCTGTGTACAAAGAGCCAAAACGGTATATTGAAATTCTTCGATCATGTGACAGCAAAATGTTTAGTATGTTTGTCTTGGAGAGAACTTTCAACATTCGGACAAAAGAATTTTATAACACCTTAATCTTGTATAAATTTTAGGGCGTGGACTTTGGACCACATTTTAGTATTTAAATATGGAATAAGTAGTATTAAAAATCTGGCATATAGTGCATTACCTTGACTGTCAGTCGACAGATTAATAGTACTGTGCATATTCATACAAAGTTAATTCTTGCATGTAAAAATTTTTATAGCCTGTATCCTTCTTAAGAGACCTAAAAATGCCTAACATGAGACCATTAAATATCCTTTCATTACAGTTCCTCAGACTTGCACAGGATCACACTTCGCAAAACATCATTCAGTTACTGCTTTTGGCCATGGAATTCACTGAAGGAGTTCATGCTAAAGAGCTTGGCTGGAATTAGACAGATTAAGTCAGTGCTTTTTATTGTTATTGTCGAAGGTTTTATTTGCTGGCTGAAAGCTTTTAAAGTAACTTCAAATGTTTTCGTTCTAATTGCTTTCCTAAAACTTCTAAATCTGTACTATCTGCAAACAGTGCATCTGATGGAGATTTGAGGATATATGAATAAAATAGAAAAGTCTATTTTTCTTTAGGATCTTGCTCAAGAATCTTATCCCACTGAGATTTTTTTTTGGCTCTAAGCAAAGAGTAGGGAAGGTGTGTGTGTGTACATAAACGCTTGCACAGGCACACGTATATAAACATATAGATAGCAATTAGTGCGACAGATGTTTGAGGCTCAGAAATTGGAATCTAAATGGTCCCCTGAATTAAAGGCTTTTAAGATTTTAACTGTCAAAAGACTGTCAAATGTATGGTTGTACAGATACTTCCGTACAGATTCAATAAGTAATGAACAACTAACGAGATTATTCATTGGCCTAAAATTCAGCATTGGGGATGCAACTGCAAAACTGGGTACTCAGGTACGTTTCTTTTGACATTTAACTTTTTTTTGTGTGCTTCTGTCTGCGGTTGGCTAGTTGCTCTGCAGTGATGTGTTCTTCCTTCTGTTGTGAAATCCCCATAGGAACTCCTTTTGTTACCAAGGGGGGCTGCGTTTCCTCCTGACGGCTGCTGGGTCCTGATACCGTGTGTTAGAGAATCCTGATGGGGAAGAAGTGGAGAGCAATAACTGTCACGTAGTAAGTTCTGGTGGCTGGAGCCATCAGGCTAACACTTCCTGGGTGGTCTTTCACAAGTACATGATGATCTTTCTTGGAAAATTTGTAGGCAGAACCTAGCATGAAATCAGTGCACTTCCAGAAGATATTACCTGAAAATAAGAATAATACAGTAATCTGGCTCAGAAAGCTTTCTGAGATTTCTATGGTACTATCCTATAATCGTCACTAATCATAAATTTGCTGTAAGAATAGGTGTGGAAAAGCTCAAGTATAAACTTGGCACATACGATACACGGTACCTAGTGGTCCGGTACTTCAGGAAAGTCTTCAGAAGTTGTATCTTTTGCTGACAAAAGCCTCGTCTCTGTGCGTGCATCCACACCCTCGTGCACACACGCACAGAGCAGTGTGATGTTTGGTGTGGCTGGGTGCGTTTTCTGCGTACTGACGTTTGGTCAGAGGCTGACACAAAGGGACGGCCTTTTGCCTGCGTCTGGTCCAACCTGCATCTCGCTCATGTCAGTGACTCAGTCCTGAGCCTCCAATAGCTGCATGTTGTCTCTGGCAAATACTTCCTGCACCTGGCAGTGTGTGCTGTTTCTCCCAAAACGTTAGTGTCCTGCCAGAGGGGCACACAAATCTCTATGGGTAGCTACGTAGTGACAAAATCTAGATTTTTTTTTTTTTTATTATTATTATCTTTTATGTACGAGGTTTTAAAATAAAGGTTTTAAAAGATGCTTTATTCATGTACAATGATATGTCAGTGGTATTGCATCCATGAACCAGCTAATAAAAACTGCCTCGTTGTTTCCACTAGCAAAAATAAGAGAATACTTGTGTTTTATAAAATAATATGCATGCCACCTACTGCTTCTGCAGTATTGGAACTGCCAGGCAGAACTTTCTCTTGCAGAAAAGGACTCTCTGCTCCTGCTATGAACACACCATACTTAAAAGTGAAGCTTCTGTGGAGATTAGCTGGATATCTGTCTAGAACAGAAATGAGTGGGGAATTCTCGTCTGTAATTTTTATGTTCATTGAGAAATTAACTTGTGTTTCCTGATGGGGAAAAAACCAATATCTAATACGTCTGATGAGGCCACTGCTGTTCAGAGATGGTGATAGTTGATACTGTTTAAAAAAAAAAAGAAAAAAGAAAGAAAAAGCCCCCTTCTCCCACTCCATCTAGCTCTGTTGCTGGAATAATTTTAGTATATATTGTTTTGTTTGGAGTAATCAGGCTGAAGTAGCGTTAGTCCAGCTACTCATCTTTTAATTACAGACAGTTTATTGTCTATGCTGTCCCACTTTCTGCATGGTTCCCCACCAGCCAGCTAGACTTAGCAATCTCCATTAATTTAATTTGGCATTTCATTCAATCAGACAGGCTGTGAACATGATGAATTTTTTTTTTTTTTTTAAATAACACAATGCTCATTCTTAATTGATGTCCTTATCAGACATTGTATTTGCCAGAGCTGTAATTATTGGTCAGGCAGCAAAATCAAATCTGCCCAAATGCAGTGAAGATGTTCTCCGGTGAAATTATTAAGATACAGTACTTAGACCTGCAGAGTAATTTAGTTTTGGTCTGTAATTACATCTTTTGGGATCGTTATCTTTCTTTTTACTCATAAGGATAGTGCAACCTCAGAGGAATTAATTTGCCAAATATGAAGATAGAACTGAGATCCTTGCTATAATCTGTATTTGTGCAAGTAGATATTATTCTATATAAAAATATGAGCATGCTGACACCTTAAAAGAATGATTTTATTAATGGCCATATTTTTTAAAATGTGGTTTCTAATTTTGCAGAAATACTGCAAGTGTGATCATTTGAGGCTGCCATTTTGCATTGGCCTCAGAAATGGTAGAATCTGGATGCGTAGCTATCTAAATTACGTATGCAGAAGGGTATGTAGTGCTGCAGCAGAACTAGATTAGAGCTAGTTCTGCAGGTAGTAGATCAGCATCAAGCTGGTGAGAATTTTGTCCAGAGATACTATCCCAAGAAACTTTAAATGTGTATTTTGACTAAACATTAACCAATAATTATGAAAGGACTGGTCGTGTCATGATAACTAAGCCTGAATGCCCTTGGGCAGTAAGGATTGGGATAGGGCTTTCTTTAATTAAAAAAAAAAAAAGGAGGGAAAGTGAATTGCATACTAACTCTATTAATTTTATTTAAAACTACATATATGATATAGGTGATATACATGATATGTAGTCTTTCAGTACAGAATTGCAATCGTTCCTTTTTAGCAAAATGTAAGTCTCTGGACTAGTTATGAGAAGATGATAAATGTGTTTCATTCCCATTCTGCATATATTTGGTTTGAGTTTTTCATTTGGGAGGTTATTTGTGTTCCATGGTTCTGGTGGTATAACCCTTCCAATGGTTTCTTCTTCCTTGTGGTTGCACTATTAAATTAAGCAGCAATATTAGAAAAATCATTACTTAGAAAATCTGATGTGTTTCCCTGATTAATCTAATTTTACTGTTGAGCATAAAAATACTAATATTTTAAAAATTCATTTTTGTTCCATTTAGATGCTCAAATAAAAGCCTGGGCTCCTCTATGTCTAGTTTTAAGTTACTTTATGTATTTCTGTATTTGCACTTTTTAGGAAATGAATAGTGGGTGTGAGTTCTAATGTTTTTTGGATTAGAGTTGCACCACAACTGGGATGATTTAAAGACAGAAATGAGGGAAGTGGTAATAAATACTAATGACTGAATGTTCTAAGGAAAAGAATGTCTCCATTAAAATCAGCAGCAAAATTGCCATTAACTTGCCTTCTACAGGTTCTGCCCTGCTGCAGGTTCTGCCCTAGAGGGTTGTGTGTTGCGTAAACTTCTCTTTTGCTTGCTTTTTTTCTTGCTGAGGCTTTAAACTCAGCACAGTTGCCCAGCTGGTAGCCACTATTTAACCTTCTGAGATTCTCTGAAGACTTTTTTCAGTAAGAATTCAGACACTAAATCACCTGATTTTTACCCTGAACTGTGAAGGTTTTCTGTGATGTTCTTCACAGACTTGTTTCTGAAAACAACCATTTGTTAGCCTTGGCTTTCATAACCAACCAATTTTTGAGCTCTGGTGAATGTAACAGGTAGTTTGAACACCCAAGCAGTGTTGTGCTGTGCTGAGCCCAAGGGGCTGATCCCCTGATTTGCAAACAGGCATCGTAACATCTGGCCTACGTGGTTTGGTCTATGAAAACTGCAGTTTTTATATCCCCATCCCCAGTGGTTGATTCGGTCTTCGTTAGGGCATACACTGGGGAAGGAATATAGAGGACATGAATTTCTCCTTAGCATTGCAAAAATGCACCCTTCCTAGAAAAGATGAATAAGGCTCAAGAGATGTTGGGCTTCAGGTTTGGTAGTCAAAGCTAAGAGAAGGGCTTCAACAGGCTGTTTTAGAAATAACGTTTTCTGACGTTCTTTATACGCGGTGTCAGTAAGCAAACATCCAGGCTTTCTCATTACAGTCTTCGTGTGGGTTCTTACAGATTTCAGTAGGGCAAAGATTTGCACGCTCTTGCAACATAAAAGAGAGGAGGACTCAACTGTCACAGTTTGAATGCAATGATTTGCATGAAGAATGAAAGCTGTGATTCACAACAAGTTCAGAAGAGGTTTTGTTTGTTTGCAATCCATTTCCTGAAATCAGCATATGTGTGTGGCTTCCCTAGGTTTGCTGTGGCAGTAAGTTGTGGTACTCATGCTTAACATACTTATCAAAACTGGCGGTGGAGTTTGTTGCACTCCTGAAATGAAACAAGTAGTAGTTTGTAATGCTGTGGTACGTGTTGCCAAAGGAAGCTTCTGTAGTTACAGAATAAGGGTGCTCTGAGATCTTTAGATGTAACAGTTTATGCAAAATCTTGCTAATTGCTATGGCTGAGTAATTTGCAAAGCATCCCAGCCCCAGCAGGAAACAGAGATACCTGGACTAGGTGCTGCCTGTTACTGTCTCTGTCCCGGGGACACCCGACAGGTGGGAGCCCCCAGGAGTGTACCTGGGCACCAAAGTGCTGGAGCTCTCCTTCAAAGTGAGCGCCTGGCGTCAGCTATAGCAGGGCTCTGAGGTGATCGTGAGGGGTCTGAGGAAGGGATCCTTTAGAAAATAAATGGAGAAGAATGTTGACTGCAACAAGAGTCATTTCACAAAATAACATCTTTCCCAAATTATTTTACTAGAATAGACAAGAACCCCTTGTTCTATTTAGAATGATTTATAACTGTTCCCAGCTGATCACAAAGTGTTTCTAAATTAAAAGCCATTAATTATAGCCTTATATAGATACAAAGATATGCAAGAAGTGCTTTGTAATTCCAGCTCTGCACTTCAGGTGAGAGCTTTTTAAATTACTTGGACCATTGGAGCCACCTGCTTGACTAAATGCTGAGGGCCCTGTGTTTCAGTACTCATCAGTGCATTGCAGTGTTAACATTGTTACTGATTTTTCTCATTTCTCCAGGGCAAATACTAATTAATGGATACAATTCACAGCTGATTAGCTGTAGTTTCTTCAGTAATTACATTCGCAGACTAACTGTTCAGAAGAGGATTTCTAACCCAGTTCTTATTTCACTCTAAGCTTAATTTGTTTTCTGAATTGTTTAGGTCCTTAAGATGATAACCGTTTTATTTTCCTTTGTTGTTATAGGTACCATTAGATAGTAAGGAATTTTAATCTTAGAAATGCTCACTGATAATTGTTGTGTGCCTTCAATGGATTTCTAATTCAGAGACAAAAATAAATTTAAATAGTGTTAGTTATGATCCATACTCACAAAAGCCTGAATACACCAGGTTCTGACATCGGGGCTTGAGTCACGCAGTAGGGTCTTAAATATTGTAGCCCAAGAACGGAGTGAATCGAGGTCTGTGTTCTTGTAACTTTCAGCTTTGACATTCCTCATTACATAACGTGCTTCCACGGTCTTAACAAAATAGAAAATTATGTTGTCACTTTCCCCTTTGTTTAATTGAAAGCAAAAAAGGACCAAACCACATCCTTTGTGGTTTCAAACCCTGAACATCAGTAGCTGTGGTGTGGGGCGTACATGTAGATCAAAACAACATAGAATTTTACTCTTTGAGGTAAAAGTCCCATTTCCATTTTGAGGCACTGGAGACCCTAGGATGCTCCACCCATTAAAACAGGATGGGGTTCGTTCCCACATATTTATCGCGTGTTAGAGCTGTACTTGCCTGTTGTACCTTTGCTCTTAGGTAGAATTTGAAGACTTGATTTCATTTTTTTTTTACTGTAGAAAGAACAGCTCTTTTGGAGCCGTTTGAGCTTTTCATGTAAATCCTTCTTAGTTTGCTGCTAACTAACTCTTGATCCTGTCGATCTCGCTGTTGAGCTGGAGTACTGCGTCTTTGTGCAACAAATCCACACACGCACATCCTTATGTGCCAAAAAAGTAATTTGAATGTGCAATTTTATTTGAATTTTTTAATCTCCAAAAATGGGTGACATCTGGGCTTTTAAAAAATAGATGACATTGCTTGAGTATCTGCATAGCTGGGGATAACAGAGTTTTAATAGCTATGAGGCAGCCTACATATTGTGTTAAGGCCTCTGTTGCTTAACACGTGTTATAGGTTGAAAGATTCGGCATATTAAGTACACAAATGGAATCTCATACTTCAGAATGAGGAATCTCATCTCATATTCCTTCCGCCCCACAGCTGTCTTCTGAATTTGATGTCCTATAGACAGTTTGTAAGGTACACGAAGTGGCAATTCTTATGTCCACCTTACTTTATTCATCCTCTTATCATTAAAGTTTCCTCCTCCTTTTTTTTTTCTTTTCTTGTCACTTTTGGTCTTATCAGAAGTGGATTTTGGAGTTTTCAGCAGAAGAGCCTTTCTTGAAAGGTTCACTCTGTCCCTTCACTGCCTGAGGGTGCTGGAAAAACTGGGGCACTGGAGAGAGTCAGGGTCTGGAACACTTCCCTCCTGAAAACAGTCAGGCACCCAGTCCTGCAGCAGCGAGCTGAGCTGGAGCAAAGTGGTTTTCCTTTCAGGACAGGTTTAGCTGCTCTGAAAGCACAACAGTTTCTTACTTGGAAAGAACAGTCAGTGCAAGTGCTGCTGGTGGTGCTTTTTGCTGTTTGGGTTTTTTGGGGGTATGGACAGGACCACCAAGATAAAACAAAGCCTTCGTGGAAAGAATTTACTTTACAGAACTTGAAAATGGGAGTTAAGGGAAGAAGCAGCAGTGATGTGGCAGGGCACCGTTGTGCCAGCACAGGGACTTTCCTCTCTGTGATACTCTTGCTTTGCGGTGTGCACTGTGCCTGATAATAGAAATGTGAAAATGGGAAGGCTTGTGGTGTAGTGTTTTAGCGGTAGCTGCGTAACATGGATTCTATCTGTTCTTGAAGCAAAGACTCTAGATGCCTGCCTGCTCCAGGAACACATGTGGAAATAGTTACCAGACTACCTGCTTTTTGGAAATGCCATTTGAGGGAACAAGGCACGTTAAGTGCGAGTCAACCAAATGCTGATAATCCCTTTATTTTCCATGCTCAGTCTGTAAAAGACGAAGTAGTTATCTTCTTCAACAAATGTTCATTCTTGGGA
>NW_010393679.1:58585-65291 GCF_000710305.1 Buceros rhinoceros silvestris | reverse complement strand
CCCCGCGCCGCCCCAGCCCTGAGCCCCTTCCCGCCTGAGCCGCGTCGGGCTGGGGCTAGCGCAGTGACAGGGAGCGAAGCCAGTCTAGGAGAGTCAAGGAAACGGTCACCTTTTCTAACAGCCGTCCTTTCCGAACTAGACAGGCTTTGTAGGGGAAGACCTAGTTATGTGCCAACGTCCAAACTGTTTTGCCAGACTTCATGCTGATGTAGCCGCGAGGTCTGTGCGGTGCCTGTGTTTCAGGGAACCGTCTGCCCCGCCAACTCTGGGCAGTGAAAGTGCGGTTCATACCAGCTCCCTGCTCCAGTGGTCAAAAGCGCTGCTTGCCGCGGTGGGTAAGTTGTGAAGCCAAGGCAATTTTGTTCCTGTATTTAAATGCTGGGACAGCTCAGACATAAACCTTTCTGATAAGGTTGTCGTAACATAAAGAAAAAACACAGTGGTGCACCTTTGAAAATTCCAGTGTGCCGGAAGGCAGGGAGGTTTGAAGCAAGCAGCTTCGAGATCACTGCCTGCTTAACACCCCCACGCTGTGCGCAAAGACCAGAGCGCTTCTGCTTACCCGGTAGTGGAGCCTCTCCCCATTAAGGCTTGTTAATAAAGCCCGAAAGCTAATAAAGTAAATGTCTCCAGCACAGCTGCTTCCTTGCCAGGAACAGTGAGTGTGTGCAAACACAAAGAGAGCATGACTGCTGTGGAGAACTCAAAAACCTGAAGGCTTAAATAGGTAGAAGCGTAGAGGACACACGTGAGGGTCAGAGGATAAGGTAAGCGTGTAGTTGTTGCCTGTTTTTATTTTATCTCTCCTCATACTGTGCTTGAAGATTTCTCTTGTTATTTTGTCCAATAACTTCGCCTTTACCAGTAGTGAATGTTCAACACTGACGTCTTTGGCCATACCGTTTTTTAACGGTATTGTTTTGGCCTAACAAATCGCTTAAGTTATTCTTATGCAAGAAAAGGAATCTTTAAAAAAAATACTAATGACCTGTTACTGGTGCACATATGGTTGAGCAGAAACTTTGCGGTGCTTGGATGGAATTCATACCTCAGAGCAACCTCACGCTTAATATAGCCTGCAAAGCTTTTAAAATCCTTCATGGTCTAATTTAGCAGCATTCCTGGCCAGGCTGTAGGTGTCTGTAAATGTAAGTGAAATACATTTGTATATGGTTACTTTCTTTTGCTTGTCCCATGTATTTAAATACTGGCTTAAAATTAAATCAGTGAAGATTAGCCAAAATGTTAGCTCTGTAATTAGTGAAACGCCAAAATGCTTTGTCTGCTTAGAAACTGGTAGTTGCCCTCACACAGGCAATCCCTGGGGCTGCCGGAGCAGAGGAGAGCAAGGCAGACAGCCGTATCGCAGTGCCTTGTTATTAACTTCCACCACAGCTATCTGTTGCTGTCTGTTAGGTTTGTTATTGACACATCCTTCAGGTTTTTGCATTCTTTTTTTTTTTTTTGTCTCTGAGCTCTTCTCTCTCCAATGCAGTAAAAATCTGACCAGACGTTACTTGTGTGGGAGGTGATGAGAGGATCAGACTGGAATTATGGACTTCCCCCACCAGTGAATTAGGCTAGAAAATTACTTTAGCAAGCTTTCTGTAAGGCAAACATAAACCGGTTGTAATTCCCTACTTACTGAGCCTGTCTTCCGAAGGGAAGTGATTTGGTCTTTAACACTTCACCTCAGCTGCAAATCCTTGAGGAAGGTTTTGTGCATGCTACCAATGCTGATGATTCTCGGTGCAGTCTGACCTGCTGCATTTATCACTGTGGTCTCCATCTGGTCCGTGGAGGGTTCAAGTGCGGCAGGACTAGTGCTGACAGCGCTTCCTCCACAGCTGGCAGTCGTGGAGCTGCTGTTGTGTGGTACCAGCTGGGATATGTGGAACAGTGGTGGTGAACAGTGGTGCTGCACACCTTGTTATCTCTTCTGCTCTGTGATAACCTGTCCCCCTGCCATGTGGTCAGGGTAGCATTTTGAATCAAGAACAGTGTTTGTGTCCTGTGGTTACGTAAGCAGTACATAAGTTAATATTGTATACCCTGCTCAAAGAACCAATTAATTCAATGCTTAAGGGGCTGTTTTAAGCTTCTAAATGTGATCATTCCTTCTGAGCCTGCTATCACAAGTGTAGCTAATGCTCATCTATTTCTTACCAGTCTCTTGCTCAAATACTTGAGAGTGTTCAAAAATCTGATAGCTGGTGTCATAACAGCTGCTGATAAGGAGCCTGAAATTCTGTCTATCTGTCCAAATAAATTGGCAGTTGGCTTTATTTTTTTTCAGAAAATACCTGGCTGTTCTCTGAGTTTTGAGCTTTGAAACACTGAAGATACTAAAATCCTGTCAGGTGTCTGTGTCTTGAGAACAGGCATTTATAGGCTTCCAAATACTGGGGCCTCTTGTGATGCATTCTTTAGTCATTCCAGATGTCTGTACCTGGTCACTTCCACCTTGTCTTTAAAGGTGGCATGAGGACCTCTGTCAGCACTGGACAGCAATCCCCTGGGAGAGGGCAAAAAGCCTTTGTATGCTTGATTCAGTTCATGAGGGTATGTAACAGTAAACTCAAAAAACCCTGAGAGCACTCTTCTGGCTTTGAGGGAGTGTGCTTGGTGCATCCTTTCTCAACGTACACGAGCTTCCCTTTTCAGAAAGGCATCTCACCCCAGGACTTGTATGAATATGCAGACGGTCCTGTGATAAACGGGTTCATCATCTGCGGGAAATCACTGGGAGGGGGGAGTATAAAGCCCGCTGGTGGCAAAACCTCTGAACAGTGGCATGTTGAGAAATAATACCCTTTGGTAGTTAAAAACTACTTTTATTTGCTTCTATTTCTACTTGAGTTGACTTCTTTGACCAGCTAGTTTTGATGTTAGCTGCTTAAATTGACTTGGCGTGTCAGTACCTGAGTTAGGTGAGTTGAAGTGGACAGTGTGGTTCATGTAGTTGTCCAAAGCTACAACAGGTGGGAACATGAAGCCAGGTGCAGCGTGGGTGGGTGCGACTGCACAATCCTTGACACGTGGCAAATGTGCTGTGCAATAAAAAAGACCTGAATGTTTGTCTGTAAGGACAATATGTAGCAGTCCAAAGTGCATCTTTTTTAGGTGTGCTGCTCTATCTTAGCAGCTACTGCACTTGGGGAAAATTTTGACTCAGAGGGCTTGTCGAATACAGACTGAACTTCTCTACTCTGTGTGCGGCTATCCCGAAGCACACGGAGTGGGCTGTCTTTCTGGCAGTAGAATAACTAGCTACATACAGGTCGCTAATTTTAAAAAGGTGCACTGAAATCCTTAAGAGCGCTCTTGAAAAAGCTCCTGACGGCACTAAGTAAATGGTAAACGTTGTTTTATTTACATCTAAGAAGTAATGTCTGTCTTCTGAAGTACAAAGTGTATTGATCCCTTGAATTTTAGATGAGATGATCTTGGAGCTTTAACTCGAGAGTGCTGTTCCTACACCCTCCTGCTCCTAATTGCTCCCTTAAATATTTGTTACCTCAGGACAAAGAGGAGGAAACCAGAACTAAACAAGCATAAAAAGGTTTGAAGTAGGTCCTTCCTTGATGATTCCTAATATACACGGTCTGCCTTTGTCTTTCGGGCTATAAATCCTGATACGTTGCACAACGTTTTGTCTTCCACAGTCCAAAACACTTAGTTTCTCAAAAACTAACCAAGACATACTGTGCTGCCATGTTGTGACCTTTAGATAACACGTTGCCTTTAGTATAAACTGGATTGTCCTTAGAGTAAGTATCTTTCACTTTGCCACAAAGCATGGGAAGTTTAACAGATACTGCCAAGTTAATGGGAGTGAAAACCTCTGAGATCCCTCAGTTTTTCTTTGATGGACACATCTCTTGATAAAAGATGAACCAAAAATTTAGTCTGTTTTATGTTGAAGCCCGTAACCGTGTTTGCTTCTTTCTCCAAGGGACAGATACAGAAAGAACTATTATAAGAAGATGTCTTAATTTTTAATCATAAACTTGTATTTTTGTCTTATTTGTAGAAGTGACGGTGGTTTACCAAAACGGGTTACCTGTGATTTCTGTGAATCTTCCGTCCCGGCGTGAACGTTGCCAGTTCACGCTTAAACCTATCTCGGACTCTGTTGGTGTGTTCTTACAACAGCTGCAGGCAGAGGACCGAGGAATTGATCGGGTTGCGATCTACTCAGCAGGTACTGTTGTTTACAAACTAATTGATTTACTTGCCTGCCAGCTACTTTCATCTAGCCTTTTGCTTTTTTAAGTAAAAGTTTGTTTCAGTGCGAGTTCTTTGATGCTCCTCAAAATTAGGAGGTAGAAATGCCATTCCTAGAGTAAGAATATTGTTAGCGCTCTCTGCGTCGTCAGGTCTGCCAAGGAAATCTGTAGAGTGAAGGAGGAGGAAACCATTCCTAATGCTCAGCTTGTAGACACCACTCCTAATGGAGGTGGTTTGGGTGAGTTTCCAGCTATTCCGTAGGAAGGATGCGAGCTATGCAACCTATGTAGAAGTTCTACTCGATTTGTAAGGAGTTCGGTGTGGAAGGTGATGCAAGGGAATTGGTATCTCGCTTAGCTATGACAACTCGGACACGTTTCACTGAATGTCTTGCCTTGCTGTTTTGCTCAATTGCTGCATGTCTGCAAGCCACCAAAGCTCTGAAACCTTGTTAGGATGTCTTATGAAAGCGTTGTCAAAGCAGGTATCTCATTAAAAGTCCTGGCCTGGGAGGGAGGTGTCTGCTAGGTTAGTGATGTCAAAGCTGTCCGATACTAGAGACTAAAATAATTTCTAATGCCAGTGGGGAGGGATGAAGGTCACTTAAGCGGATTGTATTGTAAAACATAAAATATTCAAAGCATGTGGGCTGAAGGGAACTGCTTCTTATAAGATGTCCCGAAGATCACAAACGTAGAAAAGCAGCTGCATGTGTCCTAGCTCGGCTGTTATTTGCCATGTGAGATCTCCCAGCATATAAATCAGTTTTGACAAAGTGTGTCATCAGTGGGAACGTGTAGAAGTCCAACAGCTGGATGTGGGATAGCACTGCAACTTAACCGCAGCACCCTGGGGTACTTGGTTTCTACCGTTTCATGGGTCATCTGTGTTTGCCTTACAGATGGCACACGTGTCGCCTCCTCCACAGGCATAGATTTGCTTCTGCTGGATGACTTCAAACTGATCATTAATGATGTCACGTACCACGTTAGACCACCAAAGAGAGGTAAACCAGCCTGGTTCTGGTAAACACCAGCAGTACATTTCAGTGTTCAGTTTTCTGTTTAACTGCAGAACATGAAGAGTTATTTCTAAAGGAAACCTTACCGTTTCTAATCCCGCCCTTGGAGTCTAATTTAGCAATATCCAAGTAATAGGAGTAGTCAGTAATGAAAAGCCAATGCTCCTTCTGCTCAAAGCCAGTAACTCCCGTAAGAGGAATAAATGAAGAAATGTAATTTCTTTTAATTTCTAAATTCTTCTGATTTTTTCCTAATTACTGAAAACTGATTTAATTTAACTCATTCCGAAGGAGTGCAATACAAAATGGGAAACACACTGAAAGTTACATTATCTGATTTGAAAGAATAAATTGTTCCCTCACTCGACAGTAAAGATTGTTTCCTTTGAAGTGTGGTAACTTGTGTATTGCAAATAAACCTTGAAACCTTACAAATAAAATAAATGAAACTGTGCTCGTACAAGGTTACATCACTAAAAATCAAATAGGAAGGGAGACCAACCTATTTGGGGTCAACAAGAAAATCCTTTTAAATAACGGTCTTTGCACATTTGTGTGGTTTTTAAAGATGTGAAAACTTGCAAGAAGCTTTTGGGACACTCCAGAGTTACTGGTGGAAGCAGGAATTTGGTACCTAGATCTACCATCTACTCTTTCTCCTGGGCAGCTTCAGAGGGTTCATGAAGCACTGGGTTCTTGCATACCTGTACTTCCCGCCAAGGACTTAAACAAAAGGACCCGTTTTGGAAACGTTGCTCTGATTGCTTGGCTCACAGATAATGGGGGTTTTTTGTCTACCTTCTTGTTCTGTTATTGTTGCAGGCAATAATGTGAAGTTTGCAAGCAATATTTCTCTAAAAAAATTTTTAGCCCCATAGACAGGCAATCAAATTATGAAGGATTTATAACTTGACTTGTATGTCCAGTTGAGGTTAGATGGCAGAAATGCCTTCCCCTATTTATTTGGATGTTTTCCTTGCTGTTTGGACATTTCTCTTGTGCCTCTCTTCAAGCAGTAGATAATGAACAAAATCATTCATGAGGCAAAAGCTGAGAGGGAGCCGTTAATGTTCCTTTTGCCCTCTTGACCAGCCTGAATAAGGCAACATGTTAAAGTAAATTAATCTATCAAAATCTGGAGACTGACCGTATCTTCAGAGTCTGAGACTGCCCCAGGTGGCTGACTCCTGGGAGGATCTGCTGGTTTATGCCATCTTCCTCTGCAGATGTAGTTAGCTTCCAAGGACCTTTTTTCCAGGAAAATAATAAAAATGTTTTCTAGCATTTTATTGTTCACAATATAAAAGTACCAAGTAAGAAAGAAATTTCTGACTCTGGAAACTTGGTGCAGCCACCTCTCCATGGTGGGTGGGACCCTCTGGAATTGGGAGCACAGCGCTGGGTGAGGTGCTGTTTCCACCCTATCTGTGGATTAGACTCACCGCCACTAGAGAT
>NW_010393679.1:56155-58572 GCF_000710305.1 Buceros rhinoceros silvestris | reverse complement strand
GGGAGCACAGCGCTGGTGAGGTGCTGTTTCCACCCTATCTGTGGATTAGACTGACCGCCACTAGAGATGTGTGTATCCAGTCGTCTTAAAAGCATCTTAGCAGAAACCTCTCCACTAAGACTGGATATCACATCAAAAAAGTTACTCTCAGCTCTGTTGCTCTGCTGCTGTCTCCTGAATGTGGTATTGTCATGCACTTACAAGACATCGTAAGCCAGAGAAGTGGAGAGAGGATTTTAATGAGATATCTCTTCTGACTGTTGGCCCCTGAGCGCAGATGGTGGTATCAAGCCTACACTAGTCCGTAATTTTTCATACAACTCAATGAGAATACAAACACAGTGTCTATCTCTGCACTGGAGACATGGCTGTCCCAAGGTAAGGCAGTTTACACACCCCACTTCCCTAATGCTTGAGAGAGCAAGTCTGTGTCTGTGTTTTCTGGTTGGCTCACTTTTATGACATACCCATCGTGTGCTAGTAGGTGAGCTCTGGATCACGTAGGTTACGCAAAATTGCCGTCTCCAATTCATTTGCCAAGGAGATTTCTTTAGTTTATATTAAAATGAATGTCCCCATAAATAGGCACTGAGATTAGTTCCATTAAACTTTCCAGCTATTGCATTTCCATTTTTACAAAACTGCACCGTGTGTTTTGAAGTGGAGATGCCAGAATGCTGTAATCTCAAATACCAAGTACTTTTTGTGTGTCACTTCGATAGGAACACGTGGTTTTTCCTTCGTAGATGGACGAGAGCCCTTTAGGTGGGAGGAGGATACAGTGTCCTCTGTGTGCCTTGGCAAAGACGGCTGAGTCACTTCTTGAGCTGATACCTTAAGTGTAGAAACCTCAGTGTTAAACTGTCCATAGCTTTTTATACGTTGGTAAAAATCGTATTTTGAGACTATAACCCAAGGTACAAGTTCAAGGACGTTACAAAAAGTATTTTTTCAAAATTAATTTATTTGGCTAATGTCAAGTTCTTTGACTTGAGTTTGAGCCTCTCTTTTCGATATGGTCTGTGTGATACAATACTTCTAGCCACAGCTCTTTGACAAATTTGTTTCCTTTAGAAATCCTTTTTGGGCTGAAACGTGAGGATAAAGGCAGTTTCAGTTAGTGGCCCTATTACTGCCTCTAAATTAATACTGTGAGGGAGAATTTCATTGCCCTGTAGGAAGCATAGCAGGGCGTTGCCCACACAGCGTTGGGAAACAGTTCCTGGCATTGGTGTTCAAAATAATTATTGTGAGAATTCACGTTCTGGGACCTCTGACCCAAGATGTTCGGTTGCCGTCATCAATAACTGGGGTTTCTGATGATTTGTAGCCTGAATTCTGGCTGTTTCTTGACTGGTGTGATGGATTGTACTAGTTTAGTTGTCCGCTTGTCTTTAAGTCTAGTATATAAATGTGGATCAGAAGCAGCTGTTGATACCTGGCAAGATTAATCGTATGTATCTCTTTTCCTTGTTCTTACTGTATTTTAGGAATATCCAATAATAAAGCCTGGTTTTATTTTGAAGGATCTGTGTTGTCTTAGAGCGCCGGAGCTCTTCCAAAGGCTTCTTTGCTGAAAAGATAGCTTCATACCTTTCCTGTGCAGACTAATAGCAGTTTCTGAGAAGTATGTGAGAAGTTCCGTGGATACATGCATATAAAGTGGCCTCTTTTGCTCCTAGAGCTCTTAAGCCATGAAAATGCAACGACGCTGAATGATGTCAAGGCGTTGGTTCAGCGGTTGTATACTGCCTGGTGCATTGAGGAGCACCAGCTGAACAAAGAGAAGGAGCTGATAGGAAGACTAGAGGAATTGAAGTATACTGCCTTGTGCATTGAGGAGCACCAGCTGAACAAAGAGAAGGAGCTGATAGGAAGACTAGAGGAATTGAAGGAGCAACTAGCACCACTAGAAAAAGTAAGAATTTCCTCATTGTATTTTGACTTATCTTCTAAATGTAGCCTCAAATTATTTTCAGGTTTCAAATAGGTCCCTGGCATGCTTCAACTAGTTTTAAGACTACTGAAGCAGATGATGAACTAAGTGTATACCAAACCGTATCTGTTCTAAGCTTCCGTGGAAGTATTTTGTTTCCTTGCTTTATATAATTGGAAATGAACTTGGTAGTAAATAAAGACTAGGGCTAATGCGACAGCTTCTCAGAATGTAGAGAAATAAACACCTTTGCGAGGCATTCAGAATGTGTTCAGAGTAAAACATGGATGATGGCAAGATACTGATGGAAAAGAAGTCTAGATCTGTCTGCATAATCTAGACTCAAGTTATACATTTCAGACTACTTAATATAAATACCAGGTGCTATTTTTTTCATTATCTCTTAATGATATTAACATAATTATTTTTGAGAATACAAGGTGTGTGCTTCTGTCTTCTGCAGGTAAGGATGGAGCTCAGC